>NW_027133183.1:0-65391 GCF_026122565.2 Emydura macquarii macquarii | reverse complement strand
TGCCATATTGGCATATTGGTTGTTTTGCCATATTGGCTTTGATAGCAAAAGCTCAAAGTGTAGAAGCATCTACATTGTTTTCGGCAACGAGGTTTCACGGCACTCTAAAGACTAAAGTCTTTAGAGTGCAGCAGGCCCTCCCCTTGTTTGCCATATTGGCTTTAATAACAAAAGCTCAAAGTGTAGAAGCATCTACATTGTTTTCGGCAACGAGGGTTCCGTGGCACTCTAAAGACTAAAGTGCCTCGTAACCCTCGCTGTATTTGCCATATTGGCTTTGATAACAAAAGTTCAAAGTGTAGAAGCATCTACATTTTTTTCGGCAACTAGGGTACCGCGGCACTCTAAAGACTAAAGTCTTTACAGTGCCGCGGAACCCTCGTTGTTTTTGCCATATTGGCTCTGATGCCATATTGGCTTTGATAACAAAAACTCAAAGTGTAGAAGCCTCTACATTGTTCTCAGCAACGAGGTTCCGCGGCACTCTAAAGACCAAAGTCTTTAGAGAGCCGCGGAACCCTCGTTGTTTTTGCCATATTGGCTTTGATAACAAAATCTCAAAGTTTAGAAGCATCTACATTTTTTTCTCGGCAACGAGGTTCCGCGGCATCTAAAGACTAAAGTCTTTGGAGTGCCGCGGAAGCCTCGTTGTTTTTGCCATATTGGCTTTGATAACAAAAAAGCTCAAAGTGTTGAAGCATCTACATTGTTTTCAGCAACGAGGGTTCCGCGGCACTCTAGAGAATAAAGTCTTTAGAGTGCCGCGGAACCTTCGTTGTTTTTGCCATATTGGCTTTGATAACAAAAGCTCAGAAGCATCTACATTTTTTTCGGCAACGAGGGTTCCGCGGCACTCTAAAGACTAAAGTCTTTACAGTGCCGCGGAACCCTCGTTGTTTTTGCCATATTGGCTTTGATGCCATATTGGCTTTGATAACAAAAGCTCAAAGTGTAGAAGCATCTACATTGTTCTCAGCAACGAGGTTCCGCGGCACTCTAAAGACTAAAGTGCCACGGAACCCTCGTTGTTTTTGCCATATTGGCTTTGATAACAAAAGCTCAAAGTGTAGAAGAATCTACATTGTTTTCGGCAACAGGGTTCCACGGCACTCTAAAAACTAAAGTCTTTACAGTGCCGCGGAACCCTCGTTGTTTTTGCCATATCGGCTTTGATGCCACATTGGCTTTGATAACAAAACCTCTAAGTGTAGAAGCATCTACATTGTTTTTTTAAAACGAGGTGATTTCAGAGGCACTCTAAAGAATAAAGTCTTTAGAGTGCCGCGGAACCTCGTTGTTTTTGCCATATTGGCTTTGATAACAAAAGCTCAAAGTGTAGAAGCATCTACATTTTTTCTCGAGCAACGAGGGTTCCATGGCACTCTAAAGACTAAAGTCTTTAGAGTGCCACGGAACCCTCATAGTTTTTGCCATATTGGCTTTGATAACAGAAGCTCAAAGGGTAGAACCATCTACATTGTTTTCCGTCACGAGGGTTCCGCAGCACTCTATAGTCTTTAGAGTGCCGCGGAACCCTCGTTGTTTTGCCATATTGGCATATTGGTTGTTTTTGCCATATTGGCTTTGATAGCAAAAGCTAAAAGTGTAGAAGCATCTACATTGTTTTCAGGAACAAGGGTTCCGTGGCACTCTAAAGACTAAAGTCTTTAGAGTACGGAGGACCCTCGTTGTTTTTGCCATATTGGCTTTGATAACAAAAGCTCAAAGTGTAGAAGCATCTACATTGTTTTGGGCAACGAGGGTTCCACGGCACTCTAAAGAGTAAAGTCTTTAGAGTGCCGCGGAACCCTCGTTGTTTTTGCCATATTGGCTTTTATAACAAAAGCTCAAAGTGTAGAAGCATCTACATTGTTTTCGGCAACGAGGGTTCCACGGCACTCTAAAGAGTAAAGTCTTTAGAGTGCCGCGGAACCCTCGTTGTTTTTGCCATATTGGCTTTAATAACAAAAGCTCAAAGTGTAGAAGCATCTACATTGTTTTCGGGAAAAGGGTTCCGCGGCACTCTAAAGAATAAAGTCTTTAGAGTGCCGCGGAACCCTCGTTGTTTTTGCCATATTGGCTTTGATAACAAAAGCTCAAAGTGTAGAAGCATCTACATTGTTCTCGGCAACGAGGGTTCCACGGCACTCTAAAGACTAAAACTTTACAGTGCCGCGGAACCCTCGTTGTTTTTGCCATATTGGCATATTGGTTGTTTTTGCCATATTGGCTTTGATAACAAAAGCTCAAAGTGTAGAAGCATCTGCATTGTTCTCGGCAACGAGGGTTCCACGGCACTCTAAAGACTAAAGTCTTTACAGTGCCGCGGAACCCTCGTTGTTTTTGCCATATTGGCATATTGGTTGTTTTTGCCATATTGGCTTTGATGCCACATTGGCTTTGATAACAAAAGTTCAAAGTTTAGAAGCATCTATATTGTTCTCAGCAACGAGGGTTCCGCGGCACTCTAAAGACTAAAGTGCCTCGGAACCCTCGCTGTATTTGCCATATTGGCTTTGATAACAAAAGCTAAAAGTGTAGAAGCATCTACATTGTTTTAGGTAACGAGGGTTCCGCGGCACTATAAAGACTAAAGTCTTTAGAGTGCCACAGAACCCTCGTTGTTTTTGCCAT
Organism: Emydura macquarii macquarii; assembly: GCF_026122565.2. Classification (NCBI taxonomy): domain Eukaryota; kingdom Metazoa; phylum Chordata; order Testudines; family Chelidae; genus Emydura; species Emydura macquarii. The sequence goes on along the minus strand of NW_027133183.1, from coordinate 62,757 downwards.
ATTGGCTTTGATAACAGAAGCTCAAAGTGTAGAAGCATCTACATTGTTCTCGGCAATGAGGGTTCCGCAGCACTCTATAGTCTTTAGAGTGCCGCGGAACCCTCGTTGTTTATGCCAAATTGGCATATTGGTTGTTTTTGCCATATTGGCTTTGATAACAAAAGCTCAAAGTGTAGAAGCATCTACATTGTTTTCGGAACAAGGGTTCCGTGGCACTCTAAAGACTAAAGTCTTTAGAGTGCCGAGGAACCCTCGTTGTTTTTGCCATTTTGGCTTTGATAACAAAAGCTCAAAGTGTAGAAGCATCTACATTGTTTTGGGCAACGAGGGTTCCGCGGCACTCTAAAGAATAAAGTCTTTAGAGTGCAGCGGAACCCTCTTTGTTTTGCCATATTGGCTTTGATAACAAAAGCTCAAAGTGTAGAAGCATCTACATTGTTTTCGGCAACGAGGCACACTCTAAAGAATAAAGTCTTTAGAGTGCCGCGGAACCTCGTTGTTTTTGCCATATTGGCTTTGATAACAAAAGCTCAAAGTGTAGAAGCATCTACATTGTTCTCGGCAACGAGGGTTCCACTGCACTCTAAAGACTAAAGTCTTTACAGTGCCGCGGAACCCTCGTTGTTTTTTCCATATTGGCATATTGGTTGTTTTTGCCATATTGGCTTTGATAACAAAAGCTCAAAGTGTAGAAGCATCTACATTGTTCTCGGCAACGAGGGTTCCACGGAACTCTAAAGACTAAAGTCTTTACAGTGCCGCGGAACCCTCGTTGTTTTTGCCATATTGGCATATTTGTTTTTTTTGCCATATTGGCTTTGATAACAAAAGCTCAAAGTGTAGAAGCATCTACATTGTTTTCGGCAACGAGGGTTCCACGGAACTCTAAAGACTAAAGTCTTTACAGTGCCGCGGAACCCTCGTTGCTTTTGCCATATTGGCATATTGGTTGTTTTTGCCATATTGGCTTTGATAACAAAAGCTCAAAGTGGGGAAGCATCTACATTGTTCTTGGCAACGAGGGTTCCGCGGCACTCTAAAGACTAAAGTGCCGCGGAACCCTCATTTTTTTTTTGCCATATTGGCTTTGATAACAAAAGCTCAAAGTGTAGAAGCATCTACATTGTTTTCGGCAACGAGGGTTCCACGGCACTCTAAAGACTAAAGTCTTTAGAGTGCCGCGGAACCCTCGTTGTTTTTGCCATATTGGCTTTAATAACAAAAGCTCAAAGTGTAGAAGCATCTACATTGTTTTCAGCAACGAGGGCTCCGCGGCACTCTAAAGACTAAAGTGCCTCGGAACCCTCGCTGTATTTGCCATATTGGCTTTGATAACAAAAGATCAAAGTGTAGAAGCATCTACATTGTTCTCGGTAATGAGGGTTCCGCGGCACTCTAAAGACTAAAGTGCCACGGAACCCTCTTTGTTTATGCCACATTGGCTTTGATAACAAAAACTCAAAGTGTAGAAGCATCTACATTGTTTTCGGCAACGAGGGTTTCGCGGCTCTCTTAAGACTAAAGTCTTTAGAGTGCCGCGGAACCCTCATTGTTTTTCTCATATTGGCTTTGATAACAAAAGCTCAAAGTGTAGAAGCATCTACATTGATTTGGGCAACGAGGTTCCGCGGCACTCTAAAGAATAAAGTCTTTAGAGTGCAGCGGAACCCTCGTTTTTTTGCCATATTGGCTTTGATAACAAAAGCTCAAAGTGTAGAAGCATCTACATTGTTTTCGGCAACGAGGGTTCCGCGGCACTCTAAAGAATAAAGTCTTTAGAGTGCCGCGGAACCCTCGTTGTTTTTGCCATAATGGCTTTGATAACAAAAGCTCAAAGTGTAGAAGCATCTACATTGTTCTCGGCAACGAGGGTTCCACGGCACTCTAAAGACTAAAGTCTTTACAGTGCCGCGGAACCCTCGTTGTTTTTGCCATATTGGCATATTGGTTGTTTTTGCCATATTGGCTTTGATAACTAAAGCTCAAAGTGTAGAAGCATCTACATTGTTTTCGGCAACGAGGGTTCCGTGGCACTCTAAAGACTAAAGTGCCTCGGAACCCTCGCTGTATTTGCCATATTGGCTTTGATAACAAAAGTTCAAAGTGTAGAAGCATCTACATTGTTTTGGGCAACGAGGGTCCGCGGCACGCTAAAGAATAAAGTCTTTAGAGTGCAGCGGAACCCTCGTTGTTTTGCCATATTGGCTTTGATAACAAAAGCTCAAAGTGTAGAAGCGTTTACATTGTTCTCGGCAACGAGGGTTCCGCGGCACTCTAAAAACTAAAGTCTTTAGAGTGCCACGGAACCCTCATTGTTTTTTGCCATATTGGCTTTGATGCCACATTGGCTTTGATAACAAAAGTTCAAAGTGTAAAAGCATCTACATTTTTTTTCGGCAACTAGGGTACCGCGGCACTCTAAAGACTAAAGTCTTTACAGTGCCACGGAACCCTCATTGTTTTTGCATATTGGCTCTGATGCCATATTGGCTTTGATAACAAAAGTTCAAAGTGTAGAAGCATCTACATTTTTCTCAGGCAACTAGGGTACCGCGGCACTCTAAAGACTAAAGTCTTTACAGTGCTGCGGAACCCTCGTTGTTTTTGCCATATTGGCTTTGATAACAAAAGCTCAAAGTTTAGAAGCATCTACATTTTTTCGGCAACGAGGGTTCCGCGGCACTCTAAAGACTAAAGTCTTTGGAGTGCCGTGGAAGCCTCGTTGTTTTTGCCATATTGGCTTTGATAACAAAAGCTCAAAGTGTTGAAGCATCTACATTGTTTTCGGCAACGAGGTTCCGCGGCACTCTAAAGAATAAAGTCTTTACAGTGCCTCGGAACCCTCGTTGTTTTTGCCATATCGGCTTTGATGCCACATTGGCTTTGATAACAAAAGCTCAAAGTGTAGAAGCATCTACATTTTCTCGGCAACGAGGGTTCCGCGGCACTCTAAAGACTAAAGTCTTTAGAGTGCCACGGAACCCTCATTGTTTTTGCCATATTGGCTTTGATAACAGAATCTCAAAGTGTAGAAGCATCTACATTGTTCTCGGCAACGAGGGTTCCGCAGCACTCTATAGTCTTTAGAGTGCCGCGGAACCCTCGTTGTTTTTGCCATATTGGCATATTGGTTGTTTTTGCCATATTGGCTTTGATAAGAAAAGCTCAAAGTGTAGAAGCATCTACATTGTTTTCGGCAACGAGGGTTCCGTGGCACCCTAAAGACTAAAGTGCCTCGGAACCCTTGCTGTATTTGCCATATTGGCTTTGATAACAAAAGCTCAAAGTGTAGAAGCATATACATTGTTTTGGGCAACGAGGGTTCCGCGGCACGCTAAAGAATAAAGTCTTTAGAGTGCAGCGGAACCCTCGTTGTTTTGCCATATTGGCTTTGATAACAAAAGCTCAAAGTGTAGAAGCGTTTACATTGTTCTCGGCAACGAGGGTTCCGCGGCACTCCTAAAACTAAAGTCTTTAGAGTGCCACGGAACCCTCATTGTTTTTGCCATATTGGCTTTGATGCCACATTGGCTTTGATAACAAAAGTTCAAAGTGTAGAAGCATCTACATTTTTTTCGGCAACTAGGGTACCGCGGCACTCTAAAGACTAAAGTCTTTACAGTGCCGCGGAACCCTCGTTGTTTTTGCCATATTGGCTCTGATGCCATATTGGCTTTGATAACAAAAACTCAAAGTGTAGAAGCATCTACATTGTTCTCAGCAACGAGGGTTCCGCGGCACTCTAAAGACCAAAGTCTTTAGAGTGCCGCGGAACCCTCGTTGTTTTTGCCATTTTAGGTTTTAAAACAAAAGCTCAAAGTTTAGAAGCAGCTACTTTTTTTTCGGCAACGAGGGTTCCGCGGCATTCTAAAGACTAAAGTCTTTGGAGTGCCGCGGAAGCCTCGTTGTTTTTGCCATATTGGCTTTGATAACAAAAGCTCAAAGTGTTGAAGCATCTACATTGTTTTCAGCAACGAGGGTTCCGCGGCACTCTAGAGAATAAAGTCTTTAGAGTGCCGCGGAACCTTCTTTGTTTTTGCCATATTGGCTTTGATAACAAAAGCTCAGAAGCATCTACATTGTTTTCAGCAACGAGGGTTCCGCGGCACTCTAAAGAATAAAGTCTTTACAGTGCCGCGGAACCCTCATTGTTTTTGCCATATTGGCTTTGATGCCATATTGGCTTTGATAACAAAAGCTCAAAGTGTAGAAGCATCTACATTGTTCTCAGCAACGAGGGTTCCGCGGCACTCTAAAGACTAAAGTGCCTCGGAACCCTCGCTGTATTTGCCATATTGGCTTTGATAACAAAAGCTCAAAGTGTAGAAGCATCTACATTGTTCTCGGCAATGAGGGTTCCGCGGCACTCTAACGACTAAAGTCTTTAGAGTGCCGCGGAACCCTCGTTGTTTTTGACATATTGGCTTTGATAACAAAAGTTCAAAGTGTAGAAGCATCTACATTGTTCTCAGCAATGAGGGTTCCGCGGCACTCTAAAGACTAAAGTTTCACGGAACCCTCGTTGTTTTTGCCATATTGGCTTTGATAACAAAAGCTCAAAGTGTAGAAGAATCTACATTGTTTTTGGCAACGAGGGTTCCACGGCACTCTAAAGACTAAAGTCTTTACAGTGCCGCGGAACCCTCGTTGTTTTTGCCATATCGGCTTTGATGCCACATTGGCTTTGATAACAAAACCTCTAAGTGTAGAAGCATCTACATTGTTTTCGGCAACGAGGGTTCCGCGGCACTGTAAAGAATAAAGTCTTTATAGTGCCGCGGAACCCTCGTTGTTTTTGCCATATTGGCTTTGATAACAAAAGCTCAAAGTGTAGAAGCATCTACATTTTTCTCGGCAACGCGGGTTCCGCGGCACTCTAAAGACTAAAGTCTTTAGAGTGCCACGGAACCCTCATAGTTTTTGCCATATTGGCTTTGATAACAGAAGCTCAAAGTGTAGAAGCATCTACATTGTTCTCGGCAACGAGGGTTCCGCAGCACTCTATAGTCTTTAGAGTGCCGCGGAACCCTCGTTGTTTTTGCCATATTGGCATATTGGTTGTTTTTGCCATATTGGCTTTGATAGCAAAAGCTCAAAGTGTAGAAGCATCTACATTGTTTTCGGGAACAAGGGTTGCGTGGCACTCTAAAGACTAAAGTCTTTAGAGTGCCACGGAACCCTCGTTGTTTTTGCCATATTGGCTTTAATAACAAAAGCTCAAAGTGTAGAAGCATCTACATTGTTTTCGGCAACGAGGGTTCCGTGGCACTCTAAAGAGTAAAGTCTTTAGAGTGCCGCGGAACCCTCCTTGTTTGTGCCATATTGGCTTTGATAACAAAAGCTCAAAGTGTAGAAGCATCTACATTGTACTCGGCAACGAGGGTTCCGCAGCACTCTATAGTCTTTAGAGTGCCGCGGAACCCTCGTTGTTTTGCCATATTGGCATATTGGTTGTTTTTGCCATATTGGCTTTGATAACAAAAGCTCAAAGTGTAGAAGCATCTGCATTGTTCTCGGCAACGAGGGTTCCACGGCACTCTAAAGACTAAAGTCTTTACAGTGCCGCAGAACCCTTGTTGTTTTTGCCATATTGGTTGTTTTTGCCATATTGGCTTTGATAACAAAAGCTCAAAGTGTAGAAGCATCTACATTGTTCTCGGCAACGAGGGTTCCACGGAACTCTAAAGACTAAAGTCTTTACAGTGCCGCGGAACCCTCGTTGCTTTTGCCATATTGGCATATTGGTTGCTTTTGCCATATTGGCTTTGATAACAAAAGCTCAAAGTGGAGAAGCATCTACATTGTTCTTGGCAACGAGGGTTCCGCGGCACTCTAATGACTAAAGTGCCGCGGAACCCTCGTTGTTTTTGCCATATTGGCTTTGATAACAAAAGCTCAAAGTGTAGAAGCATCTACTTTATTTTCGGCAACGAGGGTTCCACGGCACTCTAAAGACTAAAGTCTTTACAGTGCCACGGAACCCTCGTTGTTGTTGCCATATTGGCTTTCATGCCACATTGGCTTTGATAACAAAAGTTCAAAGTGTAGAAGCATCTATATTGTTCTCAGCAACGAGGGATCCGCGGCACTCTAAAGACTAAAGTCTTTACAGTGCCGCGAAGCCCTCGTTGTTTTTGCCATATTGGCTTTGATAACAAAAGCTCAAAGTGTTGAAGCATCTACATTGTTTTCGGCAACGAGGGTTCCGCGGCAATCTAAAGAATAAAGTCTTTAGAGTGCCGCGGAACCCTCGTTGTTTTTGCCATATTGGCTTTGATAACAGAAGCTCAAACTGTAGATGCATCTACATTGTACTCGGCAACGAGGGTTCCGCAGCACTCTATAGTCTTTAGAGTGCCGCGGAACCCTCGTTGTTTTTGCCATATTGGCATATTGGTTGTTTTTGCCATATTGGCTTTGATAACAAAAGCTCAAAGTGGAGAAGCATCTACATTGTTTTGGGCAACGAAGGTTCCGCGGCACTCTAAAGAATAAAGTCTTTAGAGTGCAGCGGAACCCTCGTTTTTTTGCCATATTGGCTTTGATAACAAAAGCTCAAAGTGTAGAAACATCTACATTGTTCTCAGCAACGAGGGTTCCACGGCACTCTAAAGACTAAATTCTTTACAGTGCCGCGGAACCCTCGTTGTTTTTGCCATATTGGCATATTGGTTGTTTTTGCCATATTGGCTTTGATAACTAAAGCTCAAAGTGTAGAAGCATCTACTTTGTTTTTGGCAACGCGGGTTCCGCGGCACTCTAAAGGCTAAAGTGCCGCGGAACCCTCGTTGTTTTTGCCATATTGGCTTTGATAACAAAAGCTCAAAGTGTAGAAGCATCTACATTGTTTTGGGCAACGAGGGGTCCGCGGCACGCTAAAGACTAAAGTGCCGCGGAACCCTCGTTGTTTTTGCCACATTGGCTTTGATAACAAAAGCTCAAAGTGTAGAAGCATCTACATTGTTTTCGGGAACAAGGGTTCCGTGGCACTTTAAAGACTAAAGTCTTTAGAGTGCCGAGGACCCTCGTTGTTTTTGCCATATGGGCTTTGATAACAAAAGCTCAAAGTGTAGAAGCATCTACATTGTTTTGGGCAACGAGGGTTCCGCGGCACTCTAAAGAATAAAGTCTTTAGAGTGCAGCGGAACCCTCGTTGTTTTGCCATATTGGCTTTGATAACAAAAGCTCAAAGTGTAGAAGCATCTACATTGTTTTCGGCAAAAAGGGTTCCGCGGCACTCTAAAGAATAAAGTCTTTAGAGTGCCGCGGAACCCTCGTTGTTTTTGCCATATTGGCTTTGATAACAAAAGCTCAAAGTGTAGAAGCATCTACATTGTTCTCGGCAACGAGGGTTCCACGGCACTCTAAAGACTAAAGTCTTTACAGTGCCGCGGAACCCTCGTTGTTTTTGCCATATTGGCATATTGGTTGTTTTTGCCATATTGGCTTTGATAACAAAAGCTCAAAGTGTAGAAGCATCTACATTGTTCTCGGCAACGAGGGTTCCACGGCACTCTAAAGACTAAAGTCTTTACAGTGCCGCGGAACCCTCGTTGTTTTTGCCATATTGGCATATTGGTTGTTTTTGCCATATTGGCTTTGATGCCACATTGGCTTTGATAACAAAAGTTCAAAGTTTAGAAGCATCTATATTGTTCTCAGCAACGAGGGTTCCGCGGCACTCTAAAGACTTTAGTCTAAGTTTTTAGAGTGCCGCGGAACCCTCGTTGTTTTTGCCATATTGGCTTTGATAACACAAGCTCAAAGTGTAGAAGCATCTACATTGTTCTCAGCAACGAGGGTTCCGCGGCACTCTAAAGACTAAAGTGCCTCGGAACCCTCGCTGTATTTGCCATATTGGCTTTGATAACAAAAGCTCAAAGTGTAGAAGCATCTACATTGTTCTCTGCAACGAGCCTACCGCGGCACTATAAAGACTAAAGTCTTTAGAGTGCCACAGAACCCTCACTGTTTTTGCCATATTGGCTTTGATAACAGAAGCTCAAAGTGTAGAAGCATCTACATTGTTCTCGGCAACGAGGGTTCCGCAGCACTCTATAGTCTTTAGAGTGCCGCGGAACCCTCGTTGTTTTTGCCAAATTGGCATATTGGTTGTTTTTGGCATATTGTCTTTGATAACAAAAGCTCAAAGTGTAGAAGCATCTACATTGTTTTCGGGAACAAGGGTTCCGTGGCTATTTAAAGACTAAAGTCTTTAGAGTGCCGAGGAACCCTCGTTGTTTTTGCCATTTTGGCTTTGATAACAAAATCTCAAAGTGTAGAAGCATCTACATTGTTTTGGGCAACGAGGGTTCCGCGGCACTCTAAAGAATAAAGTCTTTAGAGTGCAGCGGAACCCTCTTTGTTTTGCAATATTGGCTTTGATAACAAAAGCTCAAAGTGTAGAAGAATCTACATTGTTTTCGGCAACGAGGGTTCCGCGGCACTCTAAAGAATAAAGTCTTTAGAGTGCCGCGGAACCCTCGTTGTTTTTGCCATATTGGCTTTGATAACAAAAGCTCAAAGTGTAGAAGCATCTACATTGTTCTCGGCAACGAGGGTTCCACTGCACTCTAAAGACTAAAGTCTTTACAGTGCCGCGGAACCCTCGTTGTTTTTTCCATATTGGCATATTGGTTGTTTTTGCCATATTGGCTTTGATAACAAAAGCTCAAAGTGTAGAAGCATCTACATTGTTCTCGGCAACGAGGGTTCCACGGAACTCTAAAGACTAAAGTATTTACAGTGCCGCGGAACCCTCGTTGTTTTTGCCATATTGGCATATTGGTTGTTTTTGCCATATTGGCTTTGATAACAAAAGCTCAAATTGTAGAAGCATCTACATTGTTCTCGGCAACGAGGGTTCCACGGAACTCTAAAGACTAAAGTCTTTACAGTGCCGCGGAACCCTCGTTGCTTTTGCCATATTGGCATATTGGTTGTTTTTGCCATATTGGCTTTGATAACAAAAGCTCAAAGTGGGGAAGCATCTACATTGTTCTGGGCAACGCGGGTTCCGCGGCACTCTAAAGACTAAAGTGCCGCGGAACCCTCATTGTTTTTGCCATATTGGCTTTGATAACAAAAGCTCAAAGTGTAGAAGCATCTACATTGTTTTCGGTAACGAGGGTTCCACGCCACTCTAAAGACTAAAGTCTTTAGAGTGCCGCGGAACCCTCGTTGTTTTTGCCATATTGGCTTTAATAACAAAAGCTCAAAGTGTAGAAGCATCTACATTGTTTTCGGCAACGAGGGCTCCGCGGCACTCTAAAGACTAAAGTGCCTCGGAACCCTCGCTGTATTTGCCATATTGGCTTTGATAACAAAAGATCAAAGTGTAGAAGCATCTACATTGTTCTCGGCAATGAGGGTTCCGCGGCACTCTAAAGACTAAAGTGCCACGGAACCCTCGTTGTTTATGCCATATTGGCTTTGATAACAAAAGCTCAAAGTGTAGAAGCATCTACATTGTTTTCAGCAACGAGGGCTCCGCGGCACTCTAAAGACTAAAGTGCCTCGGAACCCTCGCTGTATTTGCCATAGTGGCTTTGCTAACCAATGCTCAAAGTGTAGAAGGATCTACATTGTTTTCGGCAGCGAGGGTTCCGCGGTACTCTAAAGACTAAAGTCTTTAGAGTGCCGCGGAATCCTCCTTGTTTTTGCCATAATGGCTTTGATAACAAAAGCTCAAAGTGTAGAAGCATCTACATTGTTCTCGGTAACGAGGGTTCCACGGCACTCTAAAGACTAAAGTCTTTACAGTGCCGCGGAACCCTCGTTGTTTTTGCCATATTGGCATATTGGTTGTTTTTGCCATATTGGCTTTGATAACTAAAGCTCAAAGTGTAGAAGCATCTACATTGTTTTCGGCAACGAGGGTTCCGTGGCACTCTAAAGACTAAAGTGCCTCGGAACCCTCGCTGTATTTGCCATATTGGCTTTGATAACAAAAGTTCAAAGTGTAGAAGCATCTACATTGTTTTGGGCAACGAGGGGTCCGCGGCACGCTAAAGAATAAAGTCTTTAGAGTGCAGCGGAACCCTCGTTGTTTTGCCATATTGGCTTTGATAACAAAAGCTCAAAGTGTAGAAGCGTTTACATTGTTCTCGGCAACGAGGTTCCGCGGCACTCTAAAAACTAAAGTCTTTAGAGTGCCACGGAACCCTCATTGTTTTTTGCCATATTGGCTTTGATGCCACATTGGCTTTGATAACAAAAGTTCAAAGTGTAGAAGCATCTACATTTTTTTCGGCAACTAGGGTACCGGGCACTCTAAAGACTAAAGTCTTTACAGTGCCACGGAACCCTCATTGTTTTTGCATATTGGCTCTGATGCCATATTGGCTTTGATAACAAAAGTTCAAAGTGTAGAAGCATCTACATTTTTTTCGGCAACTAGGGTACCGCGGCACTCTAAAGACTAAAGTCTTTACAGTGCTGCGGAACCGTCGTTGTTTTTGCCATATTGGCTTTGATAACAAAAGCTCAAAGTTTAGAAGCATCTACATTTTTCTCGGCAACGAGGTTCCGCGGCACTCTAAAGACTAAAGTCTTTGGAGTGCCGTGGAAGCCTCGTTGTTTTTGCCATATTGGCTTTGATAACAAAAGCTCAAAGTGTTGAAGCATCTACATTGTTTTCGGCAACGAGGGTTCCGCGGCACTCTAAAGAATAAAGTCTTTACAGTGCCTCGGAACCCTCGTTGTTTTTGCCATATCGGCTTTGATGCCACATTGGCTTTGATAACAAAAGCTCAAAGTGTAGAAGCATCCACATTTTTCTCGGCAACGAGGGTTCCGCGGCACTCTAAAGACTAAAGTCTTTAGAGTCCCACGGAACCCTCATTGTTTTTGCCATATTGGCTTTGATAACAGAATCTCAAAGTGTAGAAGCATCTACACTGTTCTCGGCAACGAGGGTTCCGCAGCACTCTAAAGTCTTTAGAGTGCCGCGGAACGCTCGTTGTTTTTGCCATATTGGCATATTGGTTGTTTTTGCCATATTGGCTTTGATAAGAAAAGCTCAAAGTGTAGAAGCATCTACATTGTTTTCGGCAACGAGGGTTCCGTGGCACCCTAAAGACTAAAGTGCCTCGGAACCCTCGCTGTATTTGCCATATTGGCTTTGATAACAAAAGCTCAAAGTGTAGAAGCATATACATTGTTTTGGGCAACGAGGGTTCCGCGGCACGCTAAAGAATAAAGTCTTTAGAGTGCAGCGGAACCCTCGTTGTTTTGCCATATTGGCTTTGATAACAAAAGCTCAAAGTGTAGAAGCGTTTACATTGTTCTCGGTAACGAGGGTTCCGCGGCACTCCAAAAACAAAAGTCTTTAGAGTGCCACGGAACCCTCATTGGTTTTTCCCTATTGGCGTTGTTGCCACATTTGCTTTGATAACAAAAGTTCAAATTGTAGAATCATCTACATTTTTTTCGGCAACTAGGTACCGCGGCACTCTAAAGACTAAAGTCTTTACAGTGCCGCGGAACCCTCGTTGTTTTTGCCATATTGGCTCTGATGCCATATTGGCTTTGATAACAAAAGCTCAAAGTGTAGAAGCATCTACATTGTTCTCAGCAACGAAGGTTCAAGGCACTCTAAAGACCAAAGTCTTTAGAGTGCCGCGGAACCCTCGTTGTTTTTGCCATATTGGCTTTGATAACAAAAGCTCAAAGTTTAGAAGCATCTACATTTTTCTCGGCAACGAGGTTCCGCGGCACTCTAAAGACTAAAGTCTTTGGAGTGCCGCGGAAGCCTCGTTGTTTTTGCCATATTGGCTTTGATAACAGAAGCTCAAAGTGTAGAAGCATCTACATTGTTCTCGGCAACGAGGGTTCCGCAGCACTCTATAGTCTTTAGAGTGCCGCGGAACCCTCGTTGTTTTTGCCATATTGGCATATTGGTTGTTTTTGCCATATTGGCTTTGATAACAAAAGCTCAAAGTGTAGAAGCATCTACATTGTTTTCGGGAACAAGGGTTCCGTGGCACTCTAAAGACTAAAGTCTTTAGAGTACCGAGGACCCTCGTTGTTTTTGCCATATTGGCTTTGATAACAAAAGCTCAAAGTGTAGAAGCATCTACATTGTTTTGGGCAACGAGGGTTCCACGGCACTCTAAAGAATAAAGTCTTTAGAGTGCAGCGGAACCCTCGTTGTTTTGCCATATTGGCTTTTATAACAAATGCTCAAAGTGTAGAAGCATCTACATTGTTTTCGGCAACGAGGGTTCCGCGGCACTCTAAAGAATAAAGTCTTTAGAGTGCCGCGGAACCCTCGTTGTTTTTGCCATTTTGGCATATTGGTTGTTTTTGCCATATTGGCTTTGATAACAACAAAGTGTAGAAGCATCTACATTGTTCTCGGCAACGAGGGTTCCACGGCACTCTAAAGACTAAAGTCTTTACAGTGCCGCGGAACCCTCGTTGTTTTTGCCATATTGGCATATTGGTTGTTTTTGCCATATTGGCTTTGATAACAAAAGCTCAAAGTGTAGAAGCATCTACATTGTTCTCGGCAACGAGGGTTCCACGGAACTCTAAAGACTAAAGTCTTTACAGTGCCGCGGAACCCTCGTTGCTTTTGCCATATTGGCATATTGGTTGTTTTTGCCATATTGGCTTTGATAACAAAAGCTCAAAGTGGAGAAGCATCTACATTGTTCTTGGCAACGAGGGTTCCGCGGCACTCTAATGACTAAAGTGCCGCGGAACCCTCGTTGTTTTTGCCATATTGGCTTTGATAACAAAAGCTCAAAGTGTAGAAGCATCTACATTATTTTCGGTAACGAGGGTTCCACGGCACACTAAAGACTAAAGTCTTTACAGTGCCACGGAAACCTCGTTGTTGTTGCCATATTGGCTTTCATGCCACATTGGCTTTGATAACAAAAGTTCAAAGTGTAGAAGCATCTATATTGTTCTCAGCAACGAGGGATCCGCGGCACTCTAAAGACTAAAGTCTTTACAGTGCCGCGGAAGCCTCGTTGTTTTTGCCATATTGGCTTTGATAACAAAAGCTCAAAGTGTTGAAGCATCTACATTGTTCTCAGCAACGAGGGTTCCGCGGTACTGTAAAGACTTTAGTCTCAAAGTCTTTAGAGTACCGCGGAACCCTCGCTGTATTTTCCATATTGGCTTTGATAAAAAAGCTCAAAGTGTAGAAGCATCTACATTGTTCTCGGCAATGAGGGTTCCGCGGCACTCTAAAGACTAAAGTCTTTAGAGTGCCGCGGAACCCTCGTTGTTTTTGACATATTGGCTTTGATAACAAAAGTTCAAAGTGTAGAAGCATCTACATTGTTCTCAGCAATGAGGGTTCCGCGGCACACTAAAGACTAAAGTGTCACGGAACCCTCGTTTTTTTTCCATATTGGCTTTGATAACAAAAGCTCAAAGTGTAGAAGAATCTACATTGTTTTCGGCAACGAGGGTTCCACGGCACTGTAAAGACTAAAGTCTTTACAGTGCCGCGGAACCCTCGTTGTTTTTGCCATATCGGCTTTGATGCCACATTGGCTTTGATAACAAAATCTCAAAGTGTAGAAGCATCTACATTGTTTTCGTCAACGAAGGTTCCGCGGCACTCTAAAGACTAAAGTCTTTAGAGTGCCGTGGAACCCTCGTTGTTTTTGCCATATTGGCTTTGATAACAAAAGCTCAAAGTGTAGAAGCATCTACATTTTTCTCGGTAACGAGGGTTCCGCGGCACTCAAAAGACTAAAGTCTTTAGAGTGCCACGGAACCCTCATTGTTTTTGCCATATTGGCTTTGATAACAGAAGCTCAAAGTGTAGAAGCATCTACATTGTTCTCGGCAACGAGGGTTCCGCAGCACTCTATAGTCTTTAGAGTGCCGCGGAACCCTCGTTGTTTTTGCCATATTGGCATATTGGTTGTTTTTGCCATATTGGCTTTGATAACAAAAGCTCAAAGTGTAGAAGCATCTACATTGTTTTCGGGAACAAGGGTTCCGTGGCACTCTAAAGACTAAAGTCTTTAGAGTGCCGAGGACCCTCGTTGTTTTTGCCATATTGGCTTTGATAACAAAAGCTCAAAGTGTAGAAGCATCTACATTGTTTTGGGCAACGAGGGTTCCGCGGCACTCTAAAGAATAAAGTCTTTAGAGTGCAGCGGAACCCTCGTTGTTTTGCCATATTGGCTGTGATAACAAATGCTCAAAGTGTAGAAGCATCTACATTGTTTACGGCAACGAGGGTTCCGCGGCACTATAAAGAATAAAGTTTTTAGAGTGCCGCGGAACCCTCGTTGTTTTTGCCATATTGGCTTTGATAACAAAAGCTCAAAGTGTAGAAGCATCTACATTGTTCTCGGCAACGAGGGTTCCACGGCACTCTAAAGACTAAAGTCTTTACAGTGCCGCGGAACCCTCGTTGTTTTTGCCATATTGGCATATTGGTTGTTTTTGCCATATTGGCTTTGATAACAAAATCTCAAAGTGTAGAAGCATCTACCTTGTTTTCGGCAACGAGGGTTCCGTGGCACTCTAAATACTAAAGTGCCTCGGAACCCTCGCTGTATTTGCCATATTGGCTTTGATAACAAAAGCTCAAAGGGTAGAAGCATCTACATTGTTTTGGGCAACGAGGGTTCCGCGGCACGCTAAAGACTTTAGTTTTTAGAGAGCAGCGGAACCCTCGTTGTTTTGCCATATTGGCTTTGATAAAAAAAATTCAAAGTGTAGAAGCGTTTACATTGTTCTCGGCAACGAGGGTTCCGCGGCACTCTAAAAACTAAAGTCTTTAGAGTGCCACGGAACCCTCATTGTTTTTGCCATATTGGCTTTGATGCCACATTGGCTTTGATAACAAAAGTTCAAAGTGTAGAAGCATCTACATTTTTTTCGGCAACTAGGGTACCGCGGCACTCTAAAGACTAAAGTCTTTACAGTGCCGCGGAACCCTCGTTGTTTTTGCCATATTCGCTCTGATGCCATATTGGCTTTGATAACAAAAGCTCAAAGTGTAGAAGATCTACATTGTTTTCAGCAACGAGGGTTCCGCGGCACTCTAAAGACCAAAGTCTTTAGAGTGCCGCGGAACCCGTTGTTTTTGCCATATTGGCTTTGATTACAAAAGCTCAAAGTTTAGAAGCATCTACATTTTTTCGGCAACGAGGGTTCCGCGGCACTCTAAAGAATAAAGTCTTTAGAATGCCGCGGAACCCTCGTTGTTTTTGCCATATTGGCTTTGATAACAAAAGCTCAAAGTGTAGAAGCATCTACATTGTTTTCGGCAACGAGGGTTCCGCGGCACTCTAAAGCCTAAAGTCTTTACAGTGCCGCGGAACCCTCGTTGTTTTTGCCATATTGGCATATTGGTTGTTTTTGCCATATTGGCTTTGATAACAAAAGCTCAAAGTGTAGAAGCATCTACATTGTTCTCGGCAACGAGGGTTCCGCGGCACGCTAAAGAATAAAGTCTTTAGAGAGCAGCGGAACCCTCGTTGTTTTGCCATATTTGGCTTTGATAACAAAAGTTCAAAGTGTAGAAGCATCTACATAGTTCTCGTAACGAGGGTTCCGCGGCACTCTAAAAACTAAAGTCTTTAGAGTGCCACGGAACCCTCATTGTTTTTGCCATATTGGCTTTGATGCCACATTGGCTTTGATAACAAAAGTTCAAAGTGTAGAAGCATCTACATTTTTTCGGCAACTAGGGTAAAGACCGCGGCACTCTAAAGACTAAAGTCTTTACAGTGCCGCGGAACCCTCGTTGTTTTTGCCATATTTGATGCCATATTGGCTTTGATAACAAAAGCTCAAAGTGTAGAAGATCTACATTGTTTTCAGCAACGAGGGTTCCGCGGCACTCTAAAGACCAAAGTCTTTAGAGTGCCGCGGAACCCTCGTAGTTTTTGCCATATTGACTTTGATTACAAAAGCTCAAAGTGTAGAAGCATCTACATTTTTCTTGGCAACGAGGGTTCCGCGGCACTCTAAAGAATAAAGTCTTTAGAGTGCCGCAAAACCCTCGTTGTTTTTGCCATATTGGCTTTGATAACAAAAGCTCAAAGTGTAGAAGCATCTACATTGTTTCGGCAACGAGGGTTCCACGGCACTCTAAAGCCTAAAGTCTTTACAGTGCCGCGGAACCCTCGTTGTTTTTGCCATATTGGCATATTGGTTGTTTTTGCCATATTGGCTTTGATAACAAAAGCTCAAAGTGTAGAAGCATCTACATTGTTTCGGTAACGAGGGTTCCACGGCACTCTAAAGACTAAAGCCTTTACAGTGCCGCGGAACCCTCGTTGTTTTTGCCATATTGGCATATTGGTTGTTTTTGCCATATCGGCTTTGATAAGAAAAGCTCAAAGTGTAGAAGCATCTACATTGTTCTCGGCAACGAGGGTTCCACGGAACTCTAATGACTAAAGTCTTTACAGTGCCGCGGAACCCTCGTTGTTTTTGCCATATTGGCATATTGGTTGTTTTTGCCATATTGGCTTTGATAACAAAAGCTCAAAGTGTAGAAGCATCTACATTGTTCTCGGCAACGAGGGTTCCACGGAACTCTAAAGACTAAAGTCTTTACAGTGCCGCGGAACCCTCGTTGTTTTTGCCATATTGGCATATTGGTTGTTTTTGCCATATTGGCTTTGATAACAAAAGCTCAAAGTGTAGAAGCATCTACATTGTTTTGGGCAACGAGGGTTCCACGGCACTCTAAATACTAAAGTCTTTACAGTGCCGCGGAACCCTCGTTGTTTTTGCCATATTGGCTATTGGTTGTTTTTGCCATATTGGCTTTGATAACAAAAGCTCAAAGTGTAGAAGCATCTACATTGTTCTCGGCAACGAGGGTTCCACGGAACTCTAAAGACTAAAGTCTTTACAGTGCCGCGGAACCCTCGTTGCTTTTGCCATATTGGCATATTGGTTGTTTTTGCCATATTGGCTTTGATAATAAAAACTCAAAGTGTAGAAGCATCTACATTGTTCTTGGCAACGAGGGTTCCGCGGCACTCTAAAGACTAAAGTGCCGTGGAACCCTCGTTGTTTTTTGCCATATTGGCTTTGATAACAAAAGCTCAAAGTGTAGAAGCATCTACATTGTTCTCGGCAACGAGGGTTCCACGGCACTCTAAAGACTAAAGTCTTTAAAGTGCCACGGAACCCTCGTTGTTGTTGCCATATTGGCTTTGATGCCACATTGGCTTTGATAACAAAAGTTCAAAGTGGAGAAGCATCTACATTGTTCTCAGCAACGAGGGTTCCGCGGCACTCTAAAGACTACAGTCTTTACAGTGCCGCGGAAGCCTCGTTGTTTTTGCCATATTGGCTTTGATAACAAAAGCTCAAAGTGTTGAAGCATCTACATTGTTTTCGGCAACGAGGGTTCCGCGGCACTCTAAAGAATAAAGTCTTTAGAGTGCCGCGGAACCCTCGTTGTTTTTGCCATATTGGCTTTGATAACAAAAGCTCAAAGTTTAGAAGCATCTACATTGTTCTCGGCAACGAGGTTCCGCGGCACTCTAATGAATAAAGTCTTTAGAGTGCCGCGGAACCCTCGTTGTTTTTGCCATATTGGCTTTGATAACAAAAGCTCAAAGTGTAGAAGCATCTACATTGTTTTCGGCAACGAGGGTTCCGTGGCACTCTAAAGACTAAAGTGCCTCGGAACCCTCGCTGTATTTGCCATATTGGCTTTGATAACAAAAGCTCAAAGTGTAGAAGCATCTACATTGTTTTGGGCAACGAGGGTTCCGCGGCACGCTAAAGAATAAAGTCTTTAGAGTGCAGCGGAACCCTCGTTGTTTTGCCATATTGGCTTTGATAACAAAAGCTCAAAGTGTAGAAGCGTTTACATTGTTCTCAGCAACGAGGGTTCCGCGGCACTCTAAAAACTAAAGTCTTTAGAATGCCACGGAACCCTCATTGTTTTTGCCATATTGGCTTTGATGCCACATTGGCTTTGATAACAAAAGTTCAAAGTGTAGAAGCATCTACATTTTTTTCGGCAACTAGGGTACCGCGGCACTCTAAAGACTAAAGTCTTTACAGTGCCGCGGAACCCTCATTGTTTTTGCCATATTGGCTCTGATGCCATATTGGCTTTGATAACAAAAGCTCAAAGTGTAGAAGCATCTACATTGTTCTCAGCAACGAGGGTTCCGCGGCACTCTAAAGAAAAGTCTTTAGAGTGCCGCGGAACCCTCGTTGTTTTTGCCATATTGGCTTTGATAACAAAAGCTCAAAGTTTAGAAGCATCTACATTTTTCTCGGCAACGAGGGTTCCGCGGCACTCTAAAGACTAAAGTCTTTGGAGTGCCGCGAAGCCTCGTTGTTTTTGCCATATTGGCTTTGATAACAAAAGCTCAAAGTGTTGAAGCATCTACATTGTTTTCGGCAACGAGGGTTCCGCGGCACTCTAGAGAATAAAGTCTTTAGAATTCCGCGGAACCCTCGTTGTTTTTTCCATATTGGCTTTGATAACAAAAGCTCAGAAGCATCTAAATTTTTCTCGGCAATGAGGGTTCCGCGGCACTCTAAAGACTAAAGTCTTTACAGTGCCGCGGAACCCTCGTTGTTTTTGCCATATTGGCTTTGATGCCATATTGGCTTTGATAACAAAAGCTCAAAGTGTAGAAGCATCTACATTGTTCTCAGCAACGAGGGTTCCGCGGCACTCTAAAGACTAAAGTGCCTCGGAACCCTCGCTGTATTTGCCAGATTGGCTTTGATAACAAAAGCTCAAAGTGTAGAAGCATCTACATTGTTCTCGGCAATGAGGGTTCCGCGGGCACTCTAAAGACTAAAGTCTTTACAGTGCCGCGGAACCCTCGTTGTTTTTGACATATTGGCTTTGATAACAAAAGTTCAAAGTGTAGAAGCATCTACATTGTTCTCAGCAATGAGGGTTCCGCAGCACTCTAAAAAATAAAGTGCAACGGAACCCTCGCTGTTTTTGCCATATTGGCTTTGATAACAAAAGCTGAAAGTGTAGAAGCATCTACATTGTTTTGGGCAACGAGGGTTCCGCGGCACGCTAAAGAATAAAGTCTTTAGAGTGCAGCGGAACCCTCGTTGTTTTGCCATATTGGCTTTGATAACAAAAGCTCAAAGTGTAGAAGCGTTTACATTGTTCTCGGCAACGAGGGTTCCGCGGCACTCTAAAAACTAAAGTCTTTAGAATGCCACGGAACCCTCATTGTTTTTGCCATATTGGCTTTGATGCCACATTGGCTTTGATAACAAAAGTTCAAAGTGTAGAAGCATCTACATTTTTTTTCGGCAACTAGGGTACCGCGGCACTCTAAAGACTAAAGTCTTTACAGTGCCGCGGAACCCTCATTGTTTTTGCCATATTGGCTCTGATGCCAAATTGGCTTTGATAACAAAAGCTCAAAGTGTAGAAGCATCTACATTGTTCTCAGCAACGAGCGTTCCGCGGCACTCTAACTAAAGTCTTTAGAGTGCCGCGGAACCCTCGTTGTTTTTGCCATATTGGCTTTGATAACAAAAGCTCAAAGTTTAGAAGCATCTACATTTTTCTCGGCAACGAGGGTTCCGCGGCACTCTAAAGACTAAAGTCTTTGGAGTGCCGCGGAAGCCTCGTTGTTTTTGCCATATTGGCTTTGATAACAAAAGCTCAAAGTGTTGAAGCATCTACATTGTTTTCGGCAACGAGGGTTCCGCGGCACTCTAGAGAATAAAGTCTTTAGAGTGCCGCGGAACCCTCGTTGTTTTTGCCATATTGGCTTTGATAACAAAAGCTCAGAAGCATCTAAATTTTTCTCGGCAATGAGGGTTCCGCGGCACTCTAAAGACTAAAGTATTCACAGTGCCGCGGAACCCTCGTTGTTTTTGCCATATTGGCTTTGATGCCATATTGGCTTTGATAACAAAAGCTCAAAGTGTAGAAGCATCTACATTGTTCTCAGCAACGAGGGTTCCGCGGCACTCTAAAGACTAAAGTGCCTCGGAACCCTCGCTGTATTTGCCAGATTGGCTTTTATAACAAAAGCTCAAAGTGTAGAAGCATCTACATTGTTCTCGGCAATGAGGGTTCCGCGGCACTCAAACGACTAATGTCTTTACAGTGCCGCGGAACCCTCGTTGTTTTTGACATATTGGCTTTGATAACAAAAGTTCAAAGTGTAGAAGCATCTACATTGTTCTCAGCAATGAGGGTTCCGCAGCACTCTAAAAAATAAAGTGCAACGGAACCCTCGCTGTTTTTGCCATATTGGCTTTGATAACAAAAGCTGAAAGTGTAGAAGAATCTACATTGTTTTCGGCAAGGAGGGTTCCACGGCAATCTAAAGACTAAAGTCTTTGGAGTGCCGCGGAAGCCTCGTTGTTTTTGCCATATCGGCTTTGATGCCACATTGGCTTTGATAACAAAAGCTCAAAGTGTAAAAGCATCTACATAGTTCTCGGCAACGAGGGTTCCGCAGCACTCTATAGTCTTTAGAGTGCCGCGGAACCCTCGTTGTTTTTGCCATATTGGCTTTGATAACAATAGCTCAAAGTGTAGAAGCATCTACATTTTTCTCGGCAACGAGGGTTCCGCGGCACTCTAAAGACTAAAGTCTTTAGAGTGCCACGGAACCCTCATTGTATTTGCCCTATTGGCTTTGATAACAGAAGCTCAAAGTGTAGAAGCTTCTACATTGTTCTCGGCAACGAGGGGTCGGCAGCACGCTATAGTCTTTAGAGTGCCGCGGAACCCTCGTTGTTTTTGCCATATTGGCATATTGGTTGTTTTTGCCATATTGGCTTTGATAACAAAAGCTCAAAGTGTAGAAGCATCTACATTGTTTTCGGGAACAAGGGTTCCGTGGCACTCTAAAGACTAAAGTCTTTAGAGTGCCGAGGACCATCGTTGTTTTTGCCATATTGGCTTTGATAACAAAAGCTCAAAGTGTAGAAGCATCTACATTGTTTTGGGCAACGAGGGTTCCGCGGGACGCAAAAGAATAAAGTCTTTAGAGTGCAGCGGAACCCTCGTTGTTTTGCCATATTGGCTTTGATAACAAATGCTCAAAGTGTAGAAGCATCTACATTGTTTTCGGCAACGAGGGTTCCGCGGCACTCTAAAGAATAATGTCTTTACAGTGCCGCCGAACCCTCGTTGTTTTTGCCATATTGGCATGGATAACAAAAGCTCAAAGTGTAGAAGCATCTACATTGTTCTCAGCAACGAGGGTTCCGCGGCACTCTAAAGACTAAAGTGCCGCGGAACCCTCGTTGTTTTTGCCATATTGGCTTTGATAACACAAGCTCAAAGTGTAGAAGCATCTACATTGTTCTCAGCAACGAGGGTTCCACGGTACTCTAAAGACTTTAGTCTCAAAGTCTTTAGAGTGCCGCGGAACCCTCGTTGTTTTTGCCATATTGGCTTTGATAACAAAAGCTCAAAGTGTAGAAGCATCTACATTGTTCTCGGCAACGAGGGTTCCACGGCACTCTAAAGCCTAAAGTCTTTACAGTGCCGCGGAACCCTCGTTGTTTTTGCCATATTGGCATAATGGTTGTTTTTGCCATATTGGCTTTGATAACAAAAGCTCAAAGTGTAGAAGCATCTACATTTTTCTCGGCAACGAGGGTTCCACGGCACTCTAAAGACTAAAGTCTTTACAGTGCCGCGGAACCCTCGTTGTTTTTGCCATATTGGCATATTGGTTGTTTTTGCCATATTGGCTTTGATAACAAAAGTTCAAAGTGTAGAAGCATCTACATTGTTCTCGGCAACGAGGGTTCCACGGAACTCTAAAGACTAAAGTCTTTACAGTGCCGCGGAACCCTCGTTGCTTTTGCCATATTGGCATATTGGTTGTTTTTGCCATATTGGCTTTGATAACAAAAGCTCAAAGTGGAGAAGCATCTACATTGTTCTTGGCAACGCGGGTTCCGCGGCACTCTAATGACTAAAGTGCCGTGGAACCCTCGTTGTTTTTGCCATTTTGGCTTTGATAACAAAAGCTCAAAGTGTAGAAGCATCTACATTATTTTCGGCAACGAGGGTTCCACGGCACTCTAAAGACTAAAGTCTTTACAGTGCCACGGAACCCTCGTTGTTGTTGCCATATTGGCTTTGATGCCACATTGGCTTTGATAACAAAAGTTCTAAGTGTAGAAGCATCTATATTGTTCTCAGCAACGAGGGATCCGCGGCACTCTAAAGACTAAAGTCTTTACAGTGCCGCGGAAGCCTCGTTGTTATTGCCATATTGGCTTTGATAACAAAAGCTCAAAGTGTTGAAGCATCTACATTGTTTTCGGCAACGAGGGTTCCGCGGCACTCTAAAGAATAAAGTCTTTAGAGTGCCGCGGAACCCTCGTTGTTTTTGCCATATTGGCTTCGATAACAATAGCTCAAAGTTTAGAAGCATCTACATATTTCTCGGCAACGAGGTTTCCGCGGCACTCTAAAGACTAAAGTCTTTACAGTTCCGCGGAACCCTCGTTGTTTTTGCCATATTGGCTTTGATAACAAAAGCTCAAAGTGTAGAAGCATCTACATTGTTCTCGGCAACGAGGGTTCCGCGGCCCTCTAAAGACTAAAGTCTTTAGAGTGCCGCGGAACCCTCGTTGTTTTTGCCATATTGGCTTTGATAACAAAAGCTCAAAGTGTAGAAGCATCTACATTTTTCTCGGCAACGAGGGTTCCGCGGCACTCTAAAGACTAAAGTCTTTAGAGTGCCACGGAACCCTCATTGTTTTTGCCGTATTGGCTTTGATAACAGAAGCTCAAAGTGTAGAAGCATCTACATTGTTCTCGGCAACGAGGGTTCCGCAGCACTCTATAGTCTTTAGAGTGCCGCGGAACCCTCGTTGTTTTTGCCATATTGGCATATTGGTTGTTTTTGCCATATTGGCTTTGATAACAAAAGCTCAAAGTGTAGAAGCATCTACATTGTTTTCGGGAACAAGGGTTCCGTGGCACTCTAAAGACAAAAGTCTTTAGAGTGCCGAGGACCCTCGTTGTTTTTGCCATATTGGCTTTGATAACAAAAGCTCAAAGTGTAGAAGCATCTACATTGTTTTGGGCAACGAGGGTTCCGCGGCACTCTAAAGAATAAAGTCTTTAGAGTGCAGCGGAACCCTCGTTGTTTTGCCATATTGGCTTTGATAACAAATGCTCAAAGTGTAGAAGCATCTATATTGTTTTCGGCAAGGAGGATTCCGCGGCGCTCGAAAAATAAAGTCTTTAGAGTGCCGCGGAACCCTCGTTGTTTTTGCCATATTGGCTTTGATAACAAAAGCTCAAAGTGTAGAAGCATCTACATTTTTTTCGGCAACTAGGGTACCGCGGCACTCTAAAGACTAAAGTCTTTACAGTGCCGCGGAAGCCTCGTTGTTTTTGCCATATTGGCTCTGATGCCATATTGGCTTTGATAACAAAAGCTCAAAGTGTAGAAGCATCTACATTGTTCTCAGCAACGAGGGTTCCGCGGCACTCTAAAGACTAAAGTGCCGCGGAACCCTCGTTGTTTTTGCCATATTGGCTTTGATAACACAAGCTCAAAGTGTAGAAGCATCTACATTGTTCTCAGCAACGAGGGTTCCACGGTACTCTAAAGACTTTAGTCTCAAAGTCTTTAGAGTGCCGCGGAAGCCTCGTTGTTTTTGACATATTGGTTTGATAACAAAAGTTCAAAGTGTAGAAGCATCTACATTGTTCTCAGCAATGAGGGTTCCGCGGCACTCTAAAGACTAAAGTGCCACGGAACCCTCGTTGTTTTTGCCATATTGGCTTTGATAACAAAAGCTCAAAGTGTAGAAGAATCTACATTGTTTTCGGCAACGAGGGTTCCACGGCACTCTAAAGACTAAAGTCTTTACAGTGCCGCGGAACCCTCGTTGTTTTTGCCATATCGGCTTTGATGCCACATTGGCTTTGATAACAAAAGCTCAAAGTGTAGAAGCATCCACATTTTTTCGGCAACGAGGGTTCCGCGGCACTCTAAAGACTAAAGTCTTTAGAGTGCCACGGAACCCTCATTGTATTTGCCATATTGGCTTTGATAACAGAAGCTCAAAGTGTAGAAGCATCTACATTGTTCTCGGCAACGAGGGTTCCGCGGCACTCTAAAGACCAAAGTCTTTAGAGTGCCGCGGAACCCTCGTTGTTTTTGCCATATTGGCTTTGATTACAAAAGCTCAAAGTTTAGAAGCATCTACATTTTTCCGGCAACGAGGGTTCCGCGGCACTCTAAAGAATAAAGTCTTTAGAGTGCCGCGGAACCCTCGTTGTTTTTGCCATATTGGCTTTGATAACAAAAGCTCAAAGTGTAGAAGCATCTACATTGTTCTCGGCAACGAGGTTCCACGGCACTCTAAAGCCTAAAGTCTTTACAGTGCCGCGGAACCCTCGTTGTTTTTGCCATATTGGCATAATGGTTGTTTTTGCCATATTGGCTTTGATAACAAAAGCTCAAAGTGTAGAAGCATCTACATTGTTCTCGGCAACGAGGGTTCCACGGCACTCTAAAGACTAAAGTCTTTAGAGTGCCGCGGAACCCTCGTTGTTTTTGCCATATTGGCATATTGGTTGTTTTTGCCATATTGGCTTTGATAACAAAAGCTCAAAGTGTAGAAGCATCTACATTGTTCTCGGCAACGAGGGTTCCACGGAACTCTAAAGACTAAAGTCTTTACAGTGCCGCGGAACCCTCGTTGCTTTTGCCATATTGGCATATTGGTTGTTTTTGCCATATTGGCTTTGATAACAAAAGCTGAAAGTGGAGAAGCATCTACATTGTTCTTGGCAATGAGGGTTCCGCGGCACTCTAATGACTAAAGTGCCGCGGAACCCTCGTTGTTTTTGCCATATTGGCTTTGATAACAAAAGCTCAAAGTGTAGAAGCTTCTATATTGTTCTCAGCAACGAGGGATCCGCGGCACTCTAAAGACTAAAGTCTTTACAGTGCCGCGGAAGCCTCGTTGTTTTTGCCATATTGGCTTTGATAACAAAAGCTCAAAGTGTAGAAGCATCTACATTGTTCTCGGCAACGAGGGTTCCACGGAACTCTAAAGACTAAAGTCTTTACAGTGCCACGGAACCCTCGTTGCTTTTGCCATATTGGCATATTGGTTGTTTTTGCCATATTGGCTTTGATAACAAAAGCTCAAAGTGGAGAAGCATCTACATTGTTCTTGGCAACGAGGGTTCCGCGGCACTCTACTGACTAAAGTGCCGCGGAACCCTCCTTTTTTTTGCCATATTGGCTTTGATAACAAAAGCTCAAAGTGTAGAAGCATCTACATTATTTTCGGCAACGAGGGTTCCACGGCACCCTAAAGACTAAAGTCTTTAATGTGCCACGGAACCCTCGTTGTTGTTGCCATATTGGCTTTGATGCCACATTGGCTTTGATAACAAAAGTTCAAAGTGTAGAAACATCTACATTTTTTTCGGCAACTAGGGTACAAGGCACTCTAAAGACTAAAGTCTTTACAGTGCCGCGGAACCCTCGTTGTTTTTGCCATATTGGCTTTGATAACAAAAGCTCAAAGTTTAGAAGCATCTACATTTTTCTCGGCAACGAGGGTTCCGCGGCGCTCTAAAGACTAAAGTCTTTGGAGTGCCGCGGAAGCCTCGTTGTTTTTGCCATATTGGCTTTGATAACAAAAGCTCAAAGTGTTGAAGCATCTACCTTTTTTTCGGCAACTAGGGTTCCGCGGCACTCTAAAGACTAAAGTTTTTACAGTGCCGCGGAACCTTCGTTGTTTTTCCCATATCGGCTTTGATGCCACATTGGCTTTGATAACAAAAGCTCAAAGTGTAGAAGCATCTACATTGTTTTCGGCAACGAGGGTTCCGCGGCACTCTAAAGAATAAAGTCTTTAGAGTGCCGCGGAACCCTCGTTGTTTTTGACATATTGGCTTTGATAACAAAAGTTCAAAGTGTAGAAGCATCTACATTGTTGTCAGCATTGAGGGTTCCGCGGCACTCTAAAGACTAAAGTGCCTCGGAACCCTCGCTGTATTTGCCATATTGGCTTTGATAACAAAAGCTCAAAGTGTAGAAGCATCTACATTGTTCTCGGCAATGAGGGTTCCGCGGCACTCTAAAGACTAAAGTCTTTAGAGTGCCGCGGAACCTTCGTTGTTTTTGACATATTGGCTTTGATAACAAAAGTTCAAAGTGTAGAAGCATCTACATTGTTCTCAGCAATGAGGGTTCCGCGGCACTCTAAAGACTAAAGTGCCACGGAACCCTCGTTGTTTTTGCCATATTGGCTTTGATAACAAAAGCTCAAAGTCTAGAAGAATCTACATTGTTCTCGGCAACGAGGGTTCCGCAGCACTCTATAGTCTTTAGAGTGCCGCGGAACCCTCGTTGTTTTTGCCATATTGGCATATTGGTTGTTTTTGCCATATTGGCTTTGATAACAAAAGCTCAAAGTGTAGAAGCATCTACATTATTTTCGGCAACGAGGGTTCCACGGCACTCTAAAGACTAAAGTCTTTACAGTGCCAAGGAACCCTCGTTGTTGTTGCCATATTGTTTTTGATGCCACATTGGCTTTGATAACAAAAGTTCAAAGTGTAGAAGCATCTACATTTTTTTCGGCAACTAGGGTTCCGCGGCACTCTAAAGACTAAAGTTTTTACAGTGCCGCGGAACCTTCGTTGTTTTCCCATATCGGCTTTGATGCCACATTGGCTTTGATAACAAAAGCTCAAAGTGTAGAAGCATCTACATTGTTTTCGGCAACGAGGTTCCCGCGGCACTCTAAAGAATAAAGTCTTTAGAGTGCCGCGGAACCCTCGTTGTTTTTGACATATTGGCTTTGATAACAAAAGTTCAAAGTGTAGAAGCATCTACATTGTTGTCAGCATTGAGGGTTCCGCGGCACTCTAAAGACTAAAGTGCCACGGAACCCTCGTTGTTTTGCCATTTTGGCTTTGATAACAAAAGCTCAAAGTGTAGAAGCATCTACATTGTTTTCGGCAACGAGGGTTCCACGGCACTCTAAAGACTAAAGTCTTTAGAGTTCCGCGGAACCCTCATTGTTTTTGCCATTTTGGCTTTGATAACAGAAGCTCAAAGTGTAGAAGCATCTACATTGTTCTCGGCAACGAGGTTCCGCAGCACTCTATAGTCTTTAGAGTGCCGCGGAACCCTCGTTGTTTTTGCCATATTGGCATATTGGTTGTTTTTGCCATATTGGCTTTGATAAAAAAAGCTCAAAGTGTAGAAGCATCTACATTGTTTTCGGGAACGAGGGTTACACGGCACTCTAAAGACTAAAGTCTTTACAGTGCCGCGGAACCCTCGTGGTTTTTGCCATATTGGCATATTGGTTGTTTTTGCCATATTGGCTTTGATTACAAAAGCTCAAAGTGTAGAAGCATCTACATTGTTTTCGGCAACGAGGGTTCCTTGGCACTCTAAAGACTAAAGTCTTTAGAGTGCCGCGGAACCCTCGTTGTTTTTGCCATATTGGCTTTGATAACAAAAGCTCAAAGTGTAGAAGCATCTACATTGTTCTCAGCAACGAGGGTTCCGCGGCACTCTAAAGACTAAAGTGCCGCGGAACCCTCGTTGTTTTTGCCATATTGGCTTTGATAACAAAAGCTCAAAGTGTAGAAGCATCTACATTGTTTTCGGCAACGAGGGTTCCACGGCACTCTAAAGACTAAAGTCTTTACAGTGCCAAGGAACCCTCGTTGTTGTTGCCATATTGGCTTTGATGCCACATTGGCTTTGATAACAAAAGCTCAAAGTGTAGAAGCATCTACATTGTTCTCAGCAACGAGGGTTCCGCGGCACTCTAAAGACTAAAGTCTTTACAGTGCCTCTGAACCCTCGTTGTTTTTGCCATATTGGCTTTGATAACAAAAGCTCAAAGTGTAGAAGCATCTACATTGTTTTCGGCAACGAGGGTTCCACGGCACTATAAAGACTAAAGTCTTTACAGTGCCGCGGAACCCTCGTTGTTGTTGCCATATTGGCTTCGATGCCATATTGGCTTTGATAACAAAAGCTCAAAGTATAGAAGCATCTACATTGTTCTCGGAAACGAGGGTTCCGCGGTACTCTAAAGACTAAAGTCTTTAGAGTGCCGCGGAACCTCTTTGTTTTTTGCCATATTGGCTTTGATAACAAAAGCTCAAAGTGTAGAAGCATCTACATTGTTTTCAGCAACGAGGGTTCCGCGGCACTCTAAAGAATAAAGTCTTTAGAGTGCCGCGGAACCTTTGATAAAAAAGAATAAAGTCTCGTTGTTTTTGCCATATTGGCTTTGATAACAAAAGCTCAAAGTGTAGAAGCATCTACATTGTTTTCTGCAACGAGGGTTCCGCGGCACTCTAAAGACTAAAGTCTTTACAGTGCCGCGGAACCCTCGTTGTTTTGGCTTTGATGCCACATTGGCTTTGATAACAAAAGCTCAAAGTGTAGAAGCATCTACATTTTTTTCGGCAACGAGGGTTCCGGCACTCTAAAGACTAAAGTCTTTACAGTGCCGCGGAACTCCATATTGGCTCTGATGACTATTGGCTTTGATATTGGCTTTGATAACAAAAGCTCAAAGTGTAGAAGCATCTACATTGTTTTCAGCAACGAGGGTTCCGCGGCACTCTAAAGACTAAAGTCTTTAGAGTGCCGCGGAACCCTCGTTGTTTTTGGCTTTGATGCCATATTGGCTTTGATAACAAAAGCTTAAAGTGTTGAAGCATCTACATTGTTTTCGGCAACGAGGGTTCCGCGGCACTCTAAAGAATAAAGTGCCACGGAACCCTCATTGATTTTGCCATATTGGCTTTGATAACAAAAGCTCAAAGTGTAGAAGCATCTACATTGTTTTCGGCAACGAGGGTTCCGCAGCACTCGAAAGACTTAAGTCTTTACAGTGCCGCGGAACCCTCGTTGTTTTTGCCATATTGGCATATTGGTTGTTTTTGCCATATTGGCTTTGATGCCACATTGGCTTTGATAACAAAAGTTCAAAGTGTAGAAGCATCTACATTGTTCTCAGCAACGAGGGTTCCGCGGCACTCTAAAGACTAAAGTCTTTACAGTGCCGCGGAAGCCTCGTTGTTTATGCCATATTGGCTTTGATAACAAAAGCTCAAAGTGTGGAAGCATCTACATTGTTTTCGGCAACGAGGTTCCGCGGCACTCTAAAGAATAAAGTCTTTAGAGTGCCGCGGAACCCTCGTTGTTTTTGCCATATTGGCTTCGATAACAAAAGCTGAAAGTTTAGAAGCATCTACATATTTCTCGGCAACGAGGTTTCCGCGGCACTCTAAAGACTAAAGTTTTTACAGTGCCGCGGAACCCTCGTTGTTTTTGCCATATTGGCTTTGATGACATATTGGCTTTGATAACAAAAGCTCAAAGTGTAGAAGCATCTACATTGTTCTCAGCAACGAGGGTTCCAAGGCACTCTAAAGACTAAAGTCTTTAGAGTGCCGCGGAACCCTCGTTGTTTTTGACATATTGGCTTTGATAACAAAAGTTCAAAGTGTAGAAGCATCTACAGTGTGCTCTGCAACGAGGTTTCCGCGGCACTCTAAAGACTAAAGTGCCGCAGAACCATCGTTGTTTTTGCCATATTGGCTTTGATAACAAAAGCTCAAAGTGTAGAAGCATCTACATTGTTTTTGGCAACATGGGTTCCACGGCACTCTAAAGACTGAAGTCTTTACAGTGCCGCGGAACCCTCGTTGTTTTTGCCATTTTGGCTTTGATAAGAAAATCTCAAAGTATAGAAGCATCTACATTGTTCTCGGCAACGAGGGTTCCGCGGCACTCTAAAGTCTTTTTAGAGTGCCGCGGAACCCTCGTTGTTTTTGCCATATTGGCATATTGGTTGTTTTTGCCATATTGGCTTTGATAACAAAAGCTCAAAGTGTAGAAGCATCTACATTGTTTTCGGCAACGAGGGTTCCGCGGACTCTAAAGACTAAAGTCTTTAGAGTGCCGCGGAACCCTCGTTGTTTTTGCCATATTGGCTTTGATAACAAAAGCTCAAAGTGTAGAAGCATCTACATTGTTTTCGGCAACGAGGGTTCCGCGGCACTCTAAAGACTAAAGTGCCGCGGAACCCTCGTGGTTTTTGCGATATTGGCTTTGATAACAAAAGCTCAAAGTGTAGAAGCATCTACATTATTTTTCGGCAACGAGGGTTCCGCGGCACTCTAAAGACTAAAGTCTTTACAGTGCCGCGGAACCCTCGTTGTTTTTGCCATATTGGCTTTGATAACATAAAGCTCAAAATGTAGAAGCATAGAAGCATCTACATTGTTTTCGCCAATTGGCTTCATAACACTCTAAAGACTAAAGTCTTTAGAGTGCCGAGGGTTCCGCGGCACTCTAAAGACTAAAGTGCCGCGGAACCCTCGTTGTTTTTGCCATATTGGCTTTGATAACAAAAGCTCAAAGTGTAGAAGCATCTACATTGTTTTCGGCAACGAGGTTCCGCGGCACTCTAAAGACTAAAGTGCCGCGGAACCCTCGTTGTTTTTGCCATATTGGCTTTGATAACAAAAGCTCAAAGTGTAGAAGCATCTACATTGTTTTCAGCAACGAGGGTTCCGCGGCACTCTAAAGACTAAAGTCTTTACAGTGCCGCGGAACCCTCGTTGTTTTTGCCATATTGGCTTTGATAACAAAAAGCTCAAAGTGTAGAAGCATCTACATTGTTTCTCTGCAACGAGGGTTCCGCGGCACTCTAAAGACTAAAGTCTTTACAGTGCCGCGGAACCCTCGTTGTTTTTACAGTGCCATTTGGCTTTGTGCCATATTGGCTTTGATAACAGAAGCTCAAAGTGTAGAAGCATCTACATTGTTTTCGGCAACGAGAGTTCCGCGGCGCTCGAAAGAATAAAGTATTTACAGTGCCGCGGAACCCTCGTTGTTTTTGCCATATTGGCTTTGATAACATAAGCTCAAAGTGTAGAAGCATCTACATTGTTTTCGGCAACGAGGGTTCCGCACTCTAAAGACTAAAGTCTTTACAGTGCCGCGGAACCCTCGTTGTTTTTGCCATATTGGCTTTGATAACAAAAGCTCAAAGTGTAGAAGCATCTACATTGTTTTCAGCAACAGGGTTCCGCGGCACTCTAAAGACTAAAGTCTTTAGAGTGCCGCGGAACCCTCGTTGTTTTTGCCATATTGGCTTTGATAACAAAAGCTCAAAGTGTAGAAGCATCTACATTGTTCTCGGCAACGAGGGTTCCGCGGCACTCTAAAGACTAAAGTCTTTAGAGTGCCGCGGAACCCTCGTTGTTTTTGCCATATTGGCTTTGATAACAAAAGCTCAAAGTGTAGAAGCATCTACATTGTTCTCGGCAACGAGGGTTCCGTGGCACTCTAAAGACTAAAGTCTTTAGAGTGCCGCGGAACCCTCGTTGTTTTTGCCATATTGGCTTTGATAACATAACAAAGCTCAAAGTGTAGAAGCATCTACATTGTTTTCGGCAACGAGGGTTCCGCAGCACTCTAAAGACTAAAGTCTTTAGAGTGCCGCGGAACCCTCGTTGTTTTTATTGGCTTGGATGCCATATTGGCTTTGATAACAAAAGCTCAAAGTGTAGAAGCATCTACATTGTTCTCGGTGAGGGTTCCGCGGCACTATAACGACTAAAGACTTTAAGTGCCGCGGAACCCTCGTTGTTTTTGCCATATTGGCTTTGATAACAAAAGCTCAAAGTGTAGAAGCATCTACATTGTTCTCAGCAACGAGGGTTCCACGGCACTCTAAAGACTAAAGTCTTTACAGTGCCGCGGAACCTCGTTGTTTTTGCCATATTGGCTTTGATAACAAAAGCTCAAAGTTTAGAAGCATCTACATTGTTTTCGGCAACGAGGGGGACTAAAGTCTTTACAGTGCCGCGGAACCCGGGTTGTTTTTGCCATATTGGCTTTGATAACAAAAGCTCAAAGTGTAGAAGCATCTACATTGTTCTCGGCAACGAGGGTTCCGCGGCACTCTAAAGACTAAAGTGCCTCTGAACCCTCGTTGTTTTTGCCATATTGGCTTTGATAACACAAGCTCAAAGTGTAGAAGCATCCACATTTTTTTCGGCAACTAGGGTTCCGCGGCACTCTAAAGACTAAAGTTTTTACAGTGCCGCGGAACCTTCGTTGTTTTTCCATATTGGCTTTGATGCCATATTGGCTTTGATAACAAAAGCTCAAAGTGTAGAAGCATCTACATTGTTCTCGGTAACGAGGGTTCCGCGGCACTCTAAAGACTAAAGTCTTTAGAGTGCCGCGGAAGCCTCGTTGTTTTTGCCATATTGGCTTTGATAACAAAAGCTCAAAGTGTAGAAGCATCTACATTGTTTTCAGCAACGAGGGTTCCGCGGCACTCTAAAGAATAAATTCTTTAGAGTGCCGCGGAACCCTCGTTGTTTTTGCCATATTGGCTTTGATAAAAAGGCTCAAAGTGTAGAAGCATCTACATTTTTCTCTGCAACGAGGGTTCCGCGGCACTCTAAAGACTAAAGTCTTTACAGTGCCGCGGAACCCTCGTTGTTGTTGCCATATTGGCTTTGATGCCACATTGGCTTTGATAACAAAAGCTTAAAGTGTTGAAGCATCTACATTGTTTTCGGCAACGAGGTTCCGCGGCACTCTAAAGAATAAAGTGCCAAGGAACCCTCATTGATTTTGCCATATTGGCTTTGATAACAAAAGCTCAAAGTGTAGAAGCATCTACATTGTTTTCGGCAACGAGGCTTCCGCAGCACTCGAAAGACTTAAGTCTTTACAGTGCCGCGGAACCCTCGTTGTTTTTGCCATATTGGCTTTGATAACAAAAGCTCAAAGTGTAGAAGCATCTACATTGTTCTCGGCAACGAGGGTTCCGCGGCACTCTAAAGACTAAAGTGCCTCTGAACCCTCTTTGTTTTTGCCATATTGGCTTTGATAACACAAGCTCAAAGTGTAGAAGCATCCACTTTTTTTCGGCAACTAGGGTTCCGCGGCACTCTAAAGACTAAAGTTTTTACAGTGCCGCGGAACCTTCGTTGTTTTTCCATATTGGCTTTGATGCCATATTGGCTTTGATAACAAAAGCTCAAAATGTAGAAGCATCTACATTGTTCTCGGTAACGAGGGTTCCGCGGCACTCTAAAGACTAAAGTCTTTAGAGTGCCGCTACATTGCTCTGAGGGTTCCGCGGCTCTATAAAGACTAAAGTCTTTCGAGTGCCGCGGATTCCTCGTTGTTTTTGCCATATTGGCTTTGATAACAAATGCTCAAAGTGTAGAAGCATCTACATTGTTTTCAGCAACGAGGGTTCCGCGGCACTCTAAAGAATAAGTCTTTAGAGTGCCGCGGAACCCTCGTTGTTTTTGCCATATTGGCTTTGATAAAAAGGCTCAAAGTGTAGAAGCATCTACATTTTTCTCTGCAACGAGGGTTCCGCGGCACTCTAAAGACTAAAGTTTTTACAGTGCCGCGGAACCTTCGTTGTTTTTCCATATTGGCTTTGATAACAAAAGCTCAAAGTGTAGAAGCATCTACATTGTTTTCAGCAACGAGGGTTGCGCGGCACTCTAAAGACTAAAGTCTTTACAGTGCCGCGGAACCCTCGTTGTTGTTGCCATATTGGCTTTGATGCCACATTGGCTTTGATAACAAAAGCTTAAAGTGTTGAAGCATCTACATTGTTTTCGGCAACGAGGGTTCCGCGGCACTCTAAAGAATAAAGTGCCACGGAACCCTCATTGATTTTGCCATATTGGCTTTGATAACAAAAGCTCAAAGTGTAGAAGCATCTACATTGTTTTCGGCAACGAGGGTTCCGCAGCACTCGAAAGACTTAAGTCTTTACAGTGCCGCGGAACGCTCGTTGTTTTTGCCATATTGGCATATTGGTTGTTTTTGCCATATTGGCTTTGATGCCACATTGGCTTTGATAACAAAAGTTCAAAGTGTAGAAGCATCTACATTGTTCTCAGCAACGAGGGTTCCGCGGCACTCTAAAGACTAAAGTCTTTACAGTGCCGCGGAAGCCTCGTTTTTTATGCCATTTTGGCTTTTATAAAAAAAGCTCAATGTGTAGAAGCATCTACATTGTTTTCGGCAACGAGGGTTCCGCGGCACTCTAAAGAATAAAGTCTTTAGAGTGCCGCGGAACCCTCGTTGTTTTTGCCATATTGGCTACGATAACAAAAGCTGAAAGTTTAGAAGCATCTACATATTTCTCGGCAACGAGGTTTCAGCGGCACTCTAAAGACTAAAGTTTTTACAGTGCCGCGGAACCCTCGTTGTTTTTGCCATATTGGCTTTGATGACATATTGGCTTTGATAACAAAAGCTCAAAGTGTAGAAGCATCTACATTGTTCTCAGCAACGAGGGTTCCAAGGCACTCTAAAGACTAAAGTCTTTAGAGTGCCGCGGAACCCTCGTTGTTTTTGACATATTGGCTTTGATAACAAAAGTTCAAAGTGTAGAAGCATCGACATTGTTCTCAGCAACGAGGGTTCCGCGGCACTCTAAAGACTAAAGTGCCGCAGAACCATCGTTGTTTTTGCCATATTGGCTTTGATAATAAAAGCTCAAAGTGTAGAAGCATCTACATTGTTTTCGGCAACGAGGGTTCCACGGCACTCTAAAGACTAAAGTCTTTACAGTGCCGCGGAACCCTCGTTGTTGTTGCCATATTGGCTTTGAAGCCATATTGGCTTTGATAACAAAAGCTCAAAGTGTAGAAGCATCTACATTGTTCTCGGTAACGAGAGTGCCGCGGAAGCCTCGTTGTTTTTGCCATATTGGCTTTGATAACAAAAGCTCAAAGTGTAGAAGCATCTACATTGTTCTCGGCAACGAGGGTTCCGCGGCACTCTAAAGACTAAAGTGCCTCTGAACCCTCGTTGTTTTTGCCATATTGGCTTTGATAACACAAGCTCAAAGTGTAGAAGCATCTACATTGTTTTCGGCAACTAGGGTTCCGCGGCACTCTAAAGACTAAAGTTTTTACAGTGCCGCGGAACCTTCGTTGTTTTTCCATATTGGCTTTGATAATATTGGCTTTGATAAAAAAGCTCAAAGTGTAGAAGCATCTACATTGTTCTCGGTAACGAGGGTTCCGCGGCACTCTAAAGACTAAAGTCTTTAGAGTGCCGCGGAAGCCTCGTTGTTTTTGATTGGCTTTGATAACAAAAGCT
The DNA here is from genome assembly GCF_026122565.2 of Emydura macquarii macquarii. Taxonomy (NCBI): domain Eukaryota; kingdom Metazoa; phylum Chordata; order Testudines; family Chelidae; genus Emydura; species Emydura macquarii. The sequence goes on along the minus strand of NW_027133183.1, from coordinate 27,664 downwards.
CAAAGTGTAGAAGCATCTACATTGTTTTCGGCAAGGGGTTCGGCACTCTAAAGACTAAAGTCTTTAGAGTGCCGCGGAAGCCTCGTTGTTTTTGCCATTGGCTTTGATAACAAAAGCTCAAAGTGTAGAAGCATCTACATTGTTTTCAGCAACGAGGGTTCCGCGGCACTCTAAAGAATAAAGTCTTTAGAGTGCCGCGGAGCCTCGTTGTTTTTGCCATATTGGCTTTGATAACAAAAGCTCAAAGTGTAGAAGCATCTACATTGTTTTCGGCAACGAGGGTTCCGCGGCACTCTAAAGACTAAAGTCTTTACAGTGCCGCGGAACCCTCGTTGTTTTTTTGCCATATTGGCTTTGATAACAAAACCTCAAAGTGTAGAAGCATCTACATTGTTTTCAGCAACGAGGGTTCCGCGGCACTCTAAAGACTAAAGTCTTTACAGTGCCGCGGAACCCTCGTTGTTTTTGCCATATTGGCTTTGATGCCAACATAACAAAAGCTCAAAGTGTTGAAGCATCTACATTGTTTTCGGCAACGAGGTTCCGCGGCACTCTAAAGAATAAAGTGCCGCGGAACCCTCGTTGTTTTGCCATATTGGCTTTGATAACAAAAGCTCAAAGTGTAGAAGCATCTACATTGTTTTCGGCAACGAGGGTTCCGCAGCACTCTAAAGACTAAAGTCTTTTGTTTTTGCCATATTGGCATATTGGTTGTTTTTGCCATATTGGCTTTGATGCCACATTGGCTTTGATAACAAAAGCTCAAAGTGTAGAAGCATCTACATTGTTCTCGGCAACGAGGGTTCTGAGGCACTCTAAAGACTAAAGTCTTTACAGTGCCGCGGAAGCCTCGTTGTTTATGCCATATTGGCTTTGATAACAAAAGCTCAAAGTGTGGAAGCATCTACATTGTTTTCGGCAACGAGGGGTTCCGCGGCACTCTAAAGAATAAAGTCTTTAGAGTGCCGCGGAACCTCGTTGTTTTTGCCAAATTGGCTTTGATAACAAAAGCTCAAAGTGTAGAAGCATCTACATTGTTCTCGGCAACGAGGGTTCCGCGGCACTCTAAAGACTAAAGTCTTTACAGTGCCGCGGAACCCTCGTTGTTTTTGCCATATTGGCATTTGATGACATATTGGCTTTGATAACAAAAGCTCAAAGTGTAGAAGCATCTACATTGTTCTCGGCAACGAGGGTTCCGCGGCACTCTAAAGACTAAAGTCTTTACAGTGCCGCTGAACCCTCGAACCATATTGGCATTTGGTTGCCATATTGGCTTTGATAACAAAAGTTCAAAGTGTAGAAGCATCTACATTGTTCTCAGCAACGAGGGTTCCAAGGCTCTCTAAAGACTAAAGTGCCGCAGAACCATCGTTGTTTTTGCCATATTGGCTTTGATAACAAAAGCTCAAAGTGTAGAAGCATCTACATTGTTTTCGGCAACGAGGGTTCCACGGCACTCTAAAGACTAAAGTCTTTACAGTGCCGCGGAACCCTCGTTGTTGTTGCCATATTGGCTTTGAAGCCATATTGGCTTTGATAACAAAAGCTCAAAGTGTAGAAGCATCTACATTGTTCTCGGTAACGAGAGTGCCGCGGAAGCCTCGTTGTTTTTGCCATATTGGCTTTGATAACAAAAGCTCAAAGTGTAGAAGCATCTACATTGTTTTCGGCAACGAAGGTTCCGCGGCACTCTAAAGACTAAAGTCTTTAGAGTGCCGCGGAACCCTCGTTGTTTTTGCCATATCGGCTTTGATGCCACTTTGGGTTTGATAACAAAAGCTCGAAGTGTAGAAGCATCTACATTGTTTTCGGCAACAAGGGTTCCGCGGCACTCTAAAGAATAAAGTCTTTAGAGTGCAGCGGAACCCTCGTTGTTTTTGCCATATTGGCTTTGATAACAAAAGCTCAAAGTGTAGAAGCATCTACATTGTTCTCGGCAAGGAGGGTTCCGCAGAACTCTAAAGACTAAAGTCTTTAGAGTGCCGCGGAACCCTCGTTGTTTTTTCCATATTGGCTTTGATAACACAAGCTCAAAGTGTAGAAGCATCTACATTGTTCTCGGCACAGAGGGTCCCGTGGCACTCTAAAGACTAAAGTCACTAGAGTGACGCGGAACCCTCGTTGTTTTTGCCATATTGGCTTTGATAACACAAGCTCAAAGTGTAGAAGCATCTACATTGTTTTTTTCAACGAGGGTTCCGCAGCTCTCTAAAGAATAAAGTCTTTAGAGTGCAGAGGAACCCTCGTTGTTTTTGCCATATTGGCTTGGATGCCACATTGGCTTTGATAACAAAAGCTCAAAGTGTAGAAGCATCTACATTGTTCTCGGTAACGAGGGTTCCGCGGCACTATAACGACTAAAGTCTTTAGAGTGCCGCGGAAGCCTCGTTGTTTTTTGCCATATTGTTTTTGATAACAAAAGCTCAAAGTATAGAAGCATCTACATTGTTCTCAGCAACGACGCTTCCACGGCACTCTAAAGACTAAAGTCTTTACAGTGCCGCGGAAGCCTCGTTGTTTTTGCCATATTGGCTTCGATAACAAAAGCTCAAAGTTTAGAAGCATCTACATTGTTCTCGGTAACGAGGGTTCCGCGGCACTATAACGACTAAAGTCTTTAGAGTGCCGCGGAAGCCTCGTTGTTTTTTGCCATATTGTTTTTGATAACAAAAGCTCAAAGTATAGAAGCATCTACATTGTTCTCAGCAACGACGCTTCCACGGCACTCTAAAGACTAAAGTCTTTACAGTGCCGCGGAACCCTCGTTGTTGTTGCCATATTGGCTTTGATGCCACATTGGCTTTGATAACAAAAGCTTAAAGTGTTGAAGCATCTACATTGTTTTCGGCAACGAGGGTTCCGCGGCACTCTAAAGAATAAAGTGCCAAGGAACCCTCATTGATTTTGCCATATTGGCTTTGATAACAAAAGCTCAAAGTGTAGAAGCATCTACATTGTTTTCGGCAACGAGGCTTCCGCAGCACTCGAAAGACTTAAGTCTTTACAGTGCCGCGGAACCCTCGTTGTTTTTGCCATATTGGCTTTGATAACAAAAGCTCAAAGTGTAGAAGCATCTACATTGTTCTCGGCAACGAGGGTTCCGCGGCACTCTAAAGACTAAAGTGCCTCTGAACCCTCGTTGTTTTTGCCATATTGGCTTTGATAACACAAGCTCAAAGTGTAGAAGCATCCACTTTTTTTTCGGCAACTAGGGTTCCGCGGCACTCTAAAGACTAAAGTTTTTACAGTGCCGCGGAACCTTCGTTGTTTTTCCATATTGGCTTTGATTCCATATTGGCTTTGATAACAAAAGCTCAAAGTGTAGAAGCATCTACATTGTTCTCGGTAACGAGGGTTCCGCGGCACTCTAAAGACTAAAGTCTTTAAAGTCTTTAGAGTGCCGCGGGAAGCCTCGTTGTTTTTGCCATATTGGCTTTGATAACAAAAGCTCAAAGTGTAGAAGCATCTACATTGTTTTCGGCAACGAGGGTTCCGCGGCACTCTAAAGAATAAAGTCTTTAGTGCCAAGGAACCCTCGTTGTTGTTGCCATATTGGCTTTGAAAAGAAAAGCTCAAAGTGTAGAAGCATCTACATTGTTTTCAGCAACGAGGGTTCCGCGGCACTCTAAAGAATAAAGTCTTTAGAGTGCCGCGGAACCCTCGTTGTTTTATGCCATATTGGCTTTGATAAAAACAAAAGCTCAAAGTGTAGAAGCATCTACATTGTTTCTCTGCAACGAGGGTTCCGCGGCACTCTAAAGACTAAAGTCTTTACAGTGCCGCGGAACCCTCGTTGTTTTGCCATATTGGCTTTGATAACAAAAGCTCAAAGTGTTGAAGCATCTACATTGTTTTCGGCAACGAGGGTTCCGCGGCACTCTAAAGAATAAAGTGCCAAGGAACCCTCGTTGTTTTTGCCATATTGGCTTTGATAACAAAAGCTCAAAGTGTAGAAGCATCTACATTGTTTTCGGCAACGAGGGTTCCGCAGCACTCGAAAGACTAAAGTCTTTACAGTGCCGCGGAACCCTCGTTGTTTTCGCCATATTGGCATATTGTTGTTTTTGCCATATTGGCTTTGATGCCATATTGGCTTTGATAACAAAAGCTCAGAGTCTAGAAGCATCTACATTGTTCTCAGCAACGAGGGTTCCGCGGCACTCTAAAGACTGAAGACTTTAGAATACCGTGGAACCCTCGTTGTTTTTGCCATATTGGCTTTGATAACAAAAGCTCAAAGTGTAGAAGCATCTACATTGTTTTCGGCAACGAGGGTTCCGCGGCACTCTAAAGAATAAAGTCTTTAGAGTGCCGCGGAACCCTCGTTGTTTTTGCCATATTGGCTTTGATAACAAAAGCTCAAAGTGTAGAAGCATCTACATTGTTCTCGGCACAGAGGGTTTCCCGCGGCACTCTAAAGACTAAAGTCTTTACAGTGACGCGGAACCCTCGTTGTTTTTGCCATATTGGCTTTGATAACACAAGCTCAAAGTGTAGAAGCATCTACATTGTTTTTTCAACGAGGGTTCCGCAGCTCTCTAAAGACTAAAGTCTTTAGAGTGCAGAGGAACCCTCGTTGTTTTTGCCATATTGGCTTGGATGCCACATTGGCTTTGATAACAAAAGCTCAAAGTGTAGAAGCATCTACATTGTTCTCGGTAACGAGGGTTCCGCGGCACTATAACGACTAAAGTCTTTAGAGTGCCGCGGAAGCCTCGTTGTTTTTTGCCATATTGTTTTTGATAACAAAAGCTCAAAGTATAGAAGCATCTACATTGTTCTCAGCAACGACGCTTCCACGGCACTCTAAAGACTAAAGTCTTTAGAGTGCCGCGGAACCCTCGTTGTTTTTGCCATATTGGCTTGTATAACAAAAGCTCAAAGTGTATAATCATCTACATTTTTCTCGGCAACGACGCTTCCACGGCACTCTAAAGACTAAAGTCTTTAGATTGCCACGGAACCCTCATTGTTTTTGCCATATTGGCTTTGATAACAAAGGCTCAAAGTGTAGAAGCATCTACATTGTTCTCGGCAACGAGGGTTCCGCAGCACTCTAAAGACTTAAGTCTTTACAGTGCCGCGGAACCCTCGTTGTTTTTGCCATATTGGCATATTGGTTGTTTTTGCCATATTGGCTTTGATAACAAAAGCTCAAAGTGGAGAAGCATCTACATTGTTCTTGGCAACGAGGGTTCCGCGGCACTCTAAAGACTGAAGTGCCGCGGAACCCTCGTTGTTTTTGCCATATTGGCTTTGATAACAAAAGCTCAAAGTGTAGAAGCATCTACATTTTTCTCGGCAACGAGGGTTCCGCGGCACTCTAAATACTAAAGTCTTTAGATTGCCACGGAACCCTCATTGTTTTTGCCATATTGGCTTTGATAACAAAGGCTCAAAGTGTAGAAGCATCTACATTGTTCTCGGCAACGAGGGTTCCGCAGCACTCTAAAGACTTAAGTCTTTACAGTGCCGCGGAACCCTCGTTGTTTTTGCCATATTGGCATATTGGTTGTTTTTGCCATATTGGCTTTGATAACAAAAGCTCAAAGTGGAGAAGCATCTACATTGTTCTTGGCAACGAGGGTTCCGCGGCACTCTAAAGACTGAAGTGCCGCGGAACCCTCGTTGTTATTGCCATATTGGCTTTGATAACAAAAGCTCAAAGTGTAGAAGCATCTACATTGCTTTCGGGAACGAGGGTTCCACGGCACTCTAAAGACTAAAGTCTTTACAGTGCCGCGGAACCCTCGTTGTTGTTGCCATATTGGCTTTGATGCCACATTGGCTTTGATAACAAAAGCTCAAAGTGTAGAAGCATCTACATTGTTTTCGGCAAAGAGGGTTCCGCGGCACTCTAAAGAATAAAGTCTTTAGAGTGCCTCGGAAACCTCGTTGTTTTTGCCATATTGGCTTTGATAAAAAAGCTCAAAGTGTAGAAGCATCTACATTTTTCTCGGCAACGAGGGTTCCGCGGCACTCTAAAGACTAAAGTCTTTAGAGTGCCGCGGAACCCTCGTTGTTTTTACCATATTGGCTTTGATAACAAAAGCTCAAAGTGGAGAAGCATCTACATTGTTCTTGGCAACGAGGGTTCCGCGGCACTCTAAGGTCTTTAGAGTGCCGCGGAACCCTCGTTGTTTTTGCCATATTGGCATATTGGTTGTTTTTGCCATATTGGCTTTGATAACAAAAGCTCAAAGTGTAGAAGCATCTACATTGTTCTCTGAAACGAGGGTTCCACGGCACTCTAAAGACTAAAGTCTTTAGAGTGCCGCGGAACCGTGGTTGTTTTTGCCATATTGGCTTTGATAACAAAAGCTCAAAGTGTAGAAGCATCTACATTTTTCTCGGCAACGAGGGTCCCGCGGCTCTCTAAACACTAAAGTCTTTAGAGTGCCACGGAACCCTCATTGTTTTTGCCATATTGGCTTTGATAACAAAAGCTCAAAGTGTAGAAGCATCTACATTGTTCTCGGCAACGAGGGTTCCGCAGCACTCTAAAGACTTAAGTCTTTACAGTGCCGCGGAACCCTCGTTGTTTTTTCCATATTGGCTTTGATAACACAAGCTCAAAGTGTAGAAGCATCTACATTGTTTTCGGCAACGAGGGTTCCGCGCCACTCAAAACAATAAAGTCTTTAGAGTGCCGCGGAACCCTAGTTGTTTTTGCCATATTGGCTTTGATAACAAAAGCTCAAAGTGTAGAAGCATTTACATTGTTCTCGGCACAGAGGGTCCCGTGGCACTCTAAAGACTAAAGTCTTTAGAGTGACGCGGAACCCTCGTTGTTTTTGCCATATTGGCTTTGATAACACAAGCTCAAAGTGTAGAAGCATCTACATTGTTTTTTTCAACGAGGGTTCCGCAGCTCTCTAAAGACTAAAGTCTTTAGAGTGCAGAGGAACCCTCGTTGTTTTTGCCATATTGGCTTGGATGCCACATTGGCTTTGATAACAAAAGCTCAAAGTGTAGAAGCATCTACATTGTTCTCGGTAACGAGGGTTCCGCGGCACTATAACGACTAAAGTCTTTAGAGTGCCGCGGAAGCCTCGTTGTTTTTTGCCATATTGTTTTTGATAACAAAAGCTCAAAGTATAGAAGCATCTACATTGTTTTCGGCAACGAGGGTTCCGCGGCACTCTAAAGAATAAAGTCTTTAGAGTGCCGCGGAACCCTCGTTGTTTTTGCCATATTGGCTTTGATAACAAAAGCTCAAAGTTTAGAAGCATCTATATTTTTCTCGGCAACGAGGGTTTCGCGGCACTCTAAAGAGTAAAGTCTTTAGAGTGCCGCGGAACCCTCGTTGTTTTTGCCATATTGGCTTTGATGCCATATTGGCTTTGATAACAAAAGCTCAAAGTATAGAAGCATCTACATTGTTCTCAGCAACGACGCTTCCACGGCACTCTAAAGACTAAAGTCTTTAGAGTGCCGCGGAACCCTCGTTGTTTTTGCCATATTGGCTTTGATAACAAAAGCTCAAAGTGTAGAAGCATCTACATTGCTTTCAGCAACGAGGGTTCCACGGCACTCTAAAGACTAAAGTCTTTAGAGTGCCGCGGAACCCTCGTTGTTGTTGCCATATTGGCTTTGATGCCACATTGGCTTTGATAACAAAAGCTCAAAGTGTAGAAGCATCTACATTGTTTTCGGCAAAGAGGGTTCCGCGGCACTCTAAAGAATAAAGTCTTTAGAGTGCCGAGGAACCCTCGTTGTTTTTGCCATATTGGCTTTGATAAAAAAGCTCAAATTGTAGAGGCATCTACATTGTTCTCGGCAACGAGGGTTCCGCAGCACTCTAAGACTAAAGTCTTTAGAGTGCCGCGGAACCCTCGTTGTTTTTGCCATATTGGCATATTGGTTGTTTTTGCCATATTTGCTTTGATAATAAAATCTCAAAGTGTATAAGCATCTACATTGTTTTCGGCAAAGAGGGTTCCGCGGCACTCTAAAGAATAAAGTCTTTAGAGTGCCGAGGAACCCTCGTTGTTTTTGCCATATTGGCTTTGATAAAAAAGCTCAAAGTGTAGAGGCATCTACATTGTTCTCGGCAACGAGGGTTCCGCAGCACTCTAAGGTCTTTAGAGTGCCGCGGAACCCTCGTTGTTTTTGCCATATTGGCTTTGATAACAAAAGCTCAAAGTGTAGAAGCATCTACATTGTTCTCGGCAACGAGGGTACTCTAAACACTAAAGTCTTTAGAGTGCCACGGAACCCTCATTGTTTTTGCCATATTGGCTTTGATAACAAAAGCTCAAAGTGTAGAAGCATCTACATTGTTCTCGGCAACGAGGGTTCCGCAGCACTCTAAAGACTTAAGTCTTTACAGTGCCGCGGAACCCTCTTTGTTTTTGCCATATTGGCATATTGGTTGTTTTTGCCATATTGGCTTTGATAACAAAAGCTCAAAGTGGAGAAGCATCTACATTGTTCTTGGCAACGAGGGTTCCGCGGCACTCTAAAGACTAAAGTGCCGCGGAACCCTCGTTGTTTTTACCATATTGGCTTTGATAACAAAAGCTCAAAGTGTAGAAGCATCTACATTATTTTCGGCAACGAGGGTTCCACGGCACTCTAAAGACTGAAGTCTTTACAGTGCCACGGAACCCTCGTTGTTGTTGCCATATTGGCTTTGATGCCACATTGGCTTTGATAACAAAAGTTCAAAGTGTAGAAGCATCTACATTGTTCTCAGCAACGAGGGTTCCGCGGCACTCTAAAGACTAAAGTCTTTACAGTGCCGCGGAAGCCTCGTTGTTTTTGCCATATTGGCTTTGATAACAAAAGCTCAAAGTGTTGAAGCATCTACATTGTTTTCGGCAACGAGGGTTCCGCGAACTCTAAAGAATAAAGTCTTTAGAGTGCCGCAGAACCCTCGTTGTTTTTGCCATATTGGCTTCGATAACAAAAGCTCAAAGTTTAGTAGCATCTACATATTTCTCGGCAAAGAGGTTTCCGCGGCACTCTAAAGACTACAGTCTTTAAAGTGCCGCGGAACACTCGTTGTTTTTGCCATATTGGCTTTGATAACAAAAGCTCAAAGTGTAGAAGCATCTACATTTTTCTCGGCAACGAGGGTTCCGCGGCACTCTAAATACTAAAGTCTTTAGATTGCCACGGAACCCTCATTGTTTTTGCCATATTGGCTTTGATAACAAAGCTCAAAGTGTAGAAGCATCTACATTGTTTTCGGCAACGAGGGTTCCACGGCACTCTAAAGACTAAAGTCTTTAGAGTGCCGCGGAACCCTCGTTGTTTTTGCCATATTGGCTTTGATAACAAAAGCTCAAAGTGTAGAAGCATCTACATTGTTTTCGGCAACGAGGGTTCCGCGGCACTCTAAAGACTAAAGTCTTTAGAGTGCCGCCGAACCCTCGTTGTTTTTGCCATATTGGCTTTGATAATAAAAGCTCAAAGTGTAGAAGCATCTACATTGTTCTCGGCAATCAGGGTTCCGCGGCACTCTAAAGACTAAAGTCTTTAGAGTGCCGCGGAACCCTCGTTGTTTTGCCATATTGGCTTTGATGCCATATTGGCTTTGATAACAAAAGCTCAAAGTATAGAAGCATCTACATTGTTCTCAGCAACGACGCTTCCACGGCACTCTAAAGACTAAAGTCTTTAGAGTGCCGCGGAACCCTCGTTGTTTTTGCCATATTGGCTTTGATAACAAAAGCTCAAAGTGTAGAAGCATCTACATTTTTCTCGGCAACGAGGGTTCCGCGGCACTCTAAATACTAAAGTCTTTAGATTGCCACGGAACCCTCATTGTTTTGCCATATTGGCTTTGATAACAAAAGCTCAAAGTGTAGAAGCATCTACATTGTTTTCAGCAACGAGGGTTCCACGATACTCTAAAGACTAAAGTCTTTAGAGTGCCACGGAACCCTGGTTGTTTTTGCCATATTGGCTTTGATGCCATATTGGCTTTGATAACAAAAGCTCAAAGTGTAGAAGCATCTACGTTATTCTTGGCAACGACGGTTCCGCGGCACTCTAAAGACTAAAGTGTTTAGAGTGCCGCGGAACCCTCGTTGTTTTTGCCATATTGGCTTTGATAACAAAAGCTCAAAGTGTAGAAGCATCTACATTGTTTCGGCAACGAGGGTTCCGCGGCACTCTAAAGACTAAAGTCTTTACAGTGCCGCGGAACCCTCGTTGTTGTTGCCATATTGGCTTTGATGCCACATTGGTTTGATAACTAAAGTTCAAAGTGTAGAAGCATCTACATTGTTTTCGGCAACGAGGGTTCCGCGGCACTCTAAAGAATAAAGTCTTTAGAGTGCCGCGGAACCCTCGTTGTTTTTGCCATATCGGCTTTGATGCCACATTGGCTTTGATAACAAAAGCTCAAAGTGTAGAAGCATCTACATTGTTCTCGGCAACGAGGGTTCCGCGGCACTCTAAAGACTAAAGTCTTTAGAGTGCCGCGGAACCCTCGTTGTTTTGACATATTGGCTTTGATAACAAAAGCTCAAAGTGTAGAAGCATCGACATTGTTCTCAGCAACGAGGGTTCCGCGGCACTCTAAAGACTAAAGTCTTTAGAGTGCGCAGAACCATCGTTGTTTTTGCCATATTGGCTTTGATAATAAAAGCTCAAAGTGTAGAAGCATCTACATTGTTCTCGGCAACGAGGGTTCCGCGGCACTCTAAAGACTAAAGTCTTTAGAGTTCCGCGGAACCCTCGTTGATTTTGCCATAGTGGCATATTGTTGTTTTTGCCATATTGGCTTTGATAACAAAAGCTCAAAGTGTAGAAGCAACTACATTGTTCTCGGCAAAGAGGGTTTCGCGGCACTCTAAAGACTAAAGTCTTTAGAGTTCCGCAGAACCATCGTTGTTTTTGCCATATTGGCTTTGATAACAAAAGCTCAAAGTGTAGAAGCATCTACATTGTTCTCGGCAATCAGGGTTCCGCGGCACTCTAAAGACTAAAGTCTTTAGAGTGCCGCGGAACCCTCGTTGTTTTTGCCATATTGGCTTTGATAACAAAAGCTCAAAGTGTAGAAGCATCTACATTGTTTTCGGCAACGAGGTTCCACGGCACTCTAAAGACTAAAGTCTTTAGAGTGCCGCGGAACCCTCGTTGTTTTTGCCATTTTTGATGCCATATTGGCTTTGATAACAAAAGCTCAAAGTGTAGAAGCATCTACATTGTTTTCGGCAACGAGGGTTCCGCGGCACTCTAAAGAATAAAGTCTTTAGAGTGCAGCGGAACCCTCGTTGTTTTGCCATATTGGCTTTGATAACAAAAGCTCAAAGTGTAGAAGCGTTTACATTGTTCTCGGCAACGAGGGTTCCGCGGCACTCTAAAGACTAAAGTGCCGCAGAACCATCGTTGTTTTTGATATATTGGCTTTGATAATAAAAGCTCAAAGTGTAGAAGCATCTACATTGTTCTCAGCAACGAGGGTTCCGCGGCACTCTAAAGACTTTAGTCTTTAGAGTGCCTTGGAACCCTCGTTGTTTTTGACATATTGGCTTTGATAACAAAAGTACAAAGTGTAGAAGCATCCACATTGTTCTCAGCAACGAGGGTTCGGCGGCACTCTAAAGACTAAAGTGCCGCAGAACCATCGTTGTTTTTGATATATTGGCTTTGATAATAAAAGCTCAAAGTGTAGAAGCATCTACATTGTTTTCGGCAACGAGGGTTCCACGGCACTCTAAAGACTAAAGTCTTTACAGTGCCGCGGAACCCTCGTTGTTGTTGCCATATTGGCTTTGAAGCCATATTGGCTTTGATAACAAAAGCTCAAAGTGGAGAAGCATCTACATTGTTCTCAGTAACGAGAGTGATGCGGAAGCCTCGTTGTTTTTGCCATATTGGCTTTGATAACAAAAGCTCAAAGTGTAGAAGCATCTACATTGTTTTCGGCAACGAAGGTTCCGCGGCACTCTAAAGAATAAAGTCTTTAGAGTGCCGCGGAACCCTTGTTGTTGTTGCCATATTGGCTTTGATGCCACATTGGCTTTGATAACAAAAGTTCAAAGTGTAGAAGCATCTACATTGTTTTCGGCAACGAGGGTTCCGCGGCACTCTAAAGAATAAAGTCTTTAGAGTGCCGCGGAAGCCTTGTTGTTTTTGCCATATTGGCTTTGATAACAAAAGCTCAAAGTATAGAAGCATCTACATTGTTCTCAGCAACGAGGGTTCCGCGTCACTCTAAAGACTAAAGTGCCTCGGAACCCTCGCTGTATTTGACATATTGGCTTTGATAACAAAAGCTCAAAGTGTAGAAGCATCTACATTGTTCTCAGCAACGAGGGTTCCGCGGCACTCTAAACACTAAAGTCTTTAGAGTGCCGCGGAACCCTCGTTGTTTTTGCCATATTGGCTTTGATAACAAAAGCTCAAAGTGTAGAAGCATCTACATTTTTCTCGGCAACGAGGGTTCCGCGGCACTCTAAATACTAAAGTCTTTAGATTGCCACGGAACCCTCATTGTTTTTGCCATATTGGCTTTGATAACAAAAGCTCAAAGTGTAGAAGCATCTACATTGCTTTCGGTAACGAGGGTTCCACGGCACTCTAAAGACTAAAGTCTTTACAGTGCCGCGGAACCCTCGTTGTTGTTGCCATATTGGCTTTGATGCCACTTTGGCTTTAATAACAAAAGTTCAAAGTGTAGAAGCATCTACATTGTTTTCGGCAACGAGGGTTCAGCGGCACTCTAAAGAATAAAGTCTTTAGAGTGCCGCGGAAGCCTCGTTCTTTCGGCACGAGGGGTTCCACGGCATTGTAAAGTTTGTCATATTGGCTTTGATAACAAAAGCTCAAAGTGTAGAAGCATCTAAATTGTTTTCGGCAACGAAGGTTCCTCGGCACTCTAAAGACTAAAGTCTTTAGAGTGCCGCGGAACCCTCGTTGTTTTTGCCATATCGGCTTTGATGCCACATTGGCTTTGATAACAAAAGCTCAAAGTGTAGAAGCATCTACATTGTTTTCGGCAATGAGGGTTCCGCGGCACTCTAAAGAATAAAGACTTTAGAGTGCCGCGGAACCCTCGTTGTTTTTGCCATATTGGCTTTGATAACAAAAGCTCAAAGTGTAGAAGCATCTACATTTTTCTCGGCAATGAGGGTACCGCGGCACTCTAAAGACTAAAGTCTTTAGAGTGCCAAGGAAGTCTTTACTCTTTGTTTTTGCCATATTGGATTTGATAACAAAAGCTCAAAGTGTAGAAGCATCTACATTGTTCTCGGCAACGAGGGTTCCGCAGCACTCTAAAGACTAAAGTCTTTAGAGTGCCGCGGAACCCGGGTTGTTTTTTGATGCCATATTGGCTTTGATAACACAAGCTCAAAGTGTAGAAGCATCTACATTGTTTTCGGCAACGAGGGTTCCGCGGCACTCTAAAGAATAAAGTCTTTAGATTGCCACGGAACCCTCATTGTTTTTGCCATATTGGCTGTGATAACAAAAGCTCAAAGTGTAGAAGCATTTACATTGTTCTCGGCAAAGAGGGTCCCGTGGCACTCTAAAGACTAAAGTCTTTAGAGTGACGCGGAACCCTCGTTGTTTTTGCCATATTGGCTTTGATAACACAAGCTCAAAGTGTAGAAGCATCTACATTGTTTTCGGCAACGAGGGTTCCGCAGCTCTCTAAAGACTAAAGTCTTTAGAGTGCAGAGAACCCTCGTTGTTTTTTCCATATTGGCTTGGATGCCACATTGGCTTTGATAACAAAAGCTCAAAGTGTAGAAGCATCTACATTGTTCTCGGTAACGAGGGTTCCGCGGCACTATAACGACTAAAGTCTTTAGAGTGCCGCGGAAGCCTCGTTGTTTTTGCCATATTGTTTTTGATAACAAAAGCTCAAAGTGTAGAAGCATCTACATTGTTTTCGGCAACGAGGGTTCCGCGGCACTCTAAAGAATAAAATCTTTAGAGTGCCGCGGAACCCTCGTTCTTTTTGCCATATTGGCTTTGATGCTATATTGGCTTTGATAACAAAAGCTCAAAGTATAGAAGCATCTACACTGTTCTCAGCAACGACGCTTCCACGGCACTCTAAAGACTAAAGTCTTTAGAGTGCCGCGGAACCCTCGTTGTTTTTGCCATATTGGCTTTGATAACACAAGCTCAAAGTGTAGAAGCATCTACATTGTTCTCAGCAACGAGGGTTCCGTGGCACTCTAAAGACTAAAGTGCCTCGGAACCCTCGCTGTATTTGACATATTGGCTTTGATAACAAAAGCTCAAAGTGTAGAAGCATATACATTGTTCTCGGCAACGAGGGTTCCGCGGCACTCTAAAGAATAAAGTCTTTATAGTGCTGCGGAACCCTCGTTGTTTTTGCCATATTGGCTTTGATAACAAAAGCTCAAAGTGTAGAAGCATCTACATTGTTCTCGGCAACGAGGGTTCCGCGGCACTCTAAATACTAAAGTCTTTAGATTGCCACGGAACCCTCATTGTTTTTGCCATATTGGCTTTGATAACAAAAGCTAAAAGTGTAGAAGCATCTACATTGTTCTCGGCAACGAGTGTTCCGCAGCACTCTAAAGACTTAAGTCTTTAGAGTGCCGCGGAACCCTCGTTGTTTTTGCCATATTGGCATATTGGTTGTTTTTGCCATATTGGCTTTGATAACAAAAGCTCAAAGTGGAGAAGCATCTACATTGTTCTTGGCAACGAGTGTTCCGCAGCACTCTAAAGACTAAAGTGCCGCGGAACCCTCGTTGTTTTTGCCATATTGGCTTTGATAACAAAAGCTCAAAGTGTAGAAGCATCTACATTGCTTTCGGTAACGAGGGTTCCACGGCACTCTAAAGACTAAAGTCTTTACAGTGCCGCGGAACCCTTTGATGCCATATTGGCTTTGATGCCAAATTGGCAAACAAAAGTTCAAAGTGTAGAAGCATCTACATTGTTTTCGGCAACGAGGGTTCCGCGGCACTCTAAAGAATAAAGTCTTTAGAGTGCCGCGGAACCCTCGTTGTTTTTGCCATATTGGCTTTGATAACAAAAGCTCAAAGCGTAGAAGCATTTACATTGTTCTCGGCAAAGAGGGTCCCGTGGCACTCTAAAGACTATAGTCTTTAGAGTGACGCGGAACCCTCGTTGTTTTTGCCATATTGGCTTTGATAACACAAGCTCAAAGTGTAGAAGCATCAACATTGTTTTCGGCAACGAGGGTTCCGCAGCTCTCTAAAGACTAAAGTCTTTAGAGTGCAGAGGAACCCTCGTTGTTTTTGCCATATTGGCTTGGATGCCACATTGGCTTTCATAACAAAAGCTCAAAGTGTAGAAGCATCTACATTGTTCTCGGTAACGAGGGTTCCGCGGCACTATAACGACTAAAGTCTTTAGAGTGCCGCGGAAGCCTCGTTGTTTTTGCCATATTGTTTTTGATAACAAAAGCTCAAAGTGTAGAAGCATCTACATTGTTTTCGGCAAACGAGGGTTCCGCGGCACTCTAAAGAATAAAATCTTTAGAGTGCCGCGGAACCCTCGTTCTTTTTGCCATATTGGCTTTGATGCCATATTGGCTTTGA
This sequence comes from Emydura macquarii macquarii, assembly GCF_026122565.2. Taxonomy (NCBI): domain Eukaryota; kingdom Metazoa; phylum Chordata; order Testudines; family Chelidae; genus Emydura; species Emydura macquarii. Next base: position 12,155 of record NW_027133183.1, on the reverse strand, counting down.
TAACAAAAGCTCAAAGTATAGAAGCATCTACACTGTTCTCAGCAACGACGCTTCCACGGCACTCTAAAGAATAAAGTCTTTAGAGTGCCGCGGAACCCTCGTTGTTTTTGCCATATTGGCTTTGATAACACAAGCTCAAAGTGTAGAAGCATCTACATTGTTCTCAGCAACGAGGGTTCCGTGGCACTCTAAAGACTAAAGTGCCTCGGAACAATCGCTGTATTTGACATATTGGCTTTGATAACAAAAGCTCAAAGTGTAGAAGCATCTACATTGTTCTCGGCAACGAGGGTTCCGCGGCACTCTAAAAAATAAAGTCTTTAGAGTGCCGCGGAACCCTCGTTGTTTTTGCCATATTGGCTTTGATAACAAAAGCTCAAAGTGTAGAAGCATCTACATTGTTCTCGGCAACGAGGGTTCCGCGGCACTCTAAATACTAAAGTCTTTAGATTGCCACGGATAACAAAAGCTCGTTATTTTTGCCATATTGGCATATTGGTTGTTTTGCCATATTGGCTTTGATAACAAAAGCTCAAAGTGGAGAAGCATCTACATTGTTCTTGTCAACGAGTGTTCCGCGGCACTCTAAAGACTAAAGTGCCGCGGAACCCTCGTTGTTTTTGCCATATTGGCTTTGATAACAAAAGCTCAAAGTGTAGAAGCATCTACATTGCTTTCGGTAACGAGGGTTCCACGGCACTCTAAAGACTAAAGTCTTTACAGTGCCGCGGAACCCTCGTTGTTGTTGCCATATTGGCTTTGATGCCAAATTGGCTTTGATAACAAAAGTTCAAAGTGTAGAAGCATCTACATTGTTTTCGGCAACGAGGGTTCCGCGGCACTCTAAAGAATAAAGTCTTTAGAGTGCCGCGGAAGCCTTGTTGTTTTTGCCATATTGGCTTTGATAACAAAAGCTCAAAGTCTAGAAGCATCTACATTTTTTCGGCAACGAGGGTTCCGCGGCACTCTAAAGACTAAAGTCTTTAGAGTGCCGCGGAACCCTTTTGTTTTTGCCATATTGGCTTTGATAACAAAAGCTCAAAGTGTAGAAGCATCTACATTGTTTCTCGGCAACGAGGGTTTAAAGACTAAAGTCCATATTGTTTTGCCATATTGGCTTTGATAACAAAGCTCAAAGTGTAGAAGCATCTACATTGTTCTCAGAAACGAGGGTTCCGCGGCACTCTAAAGACTAAAGTCTTTACTGCCGCGGAACCCTCGTTGTTTTTGCCATATTGGCTTTGATAAACAAAAGCTCAAAGTGTAGAAGCATCTACATTGTTTTCGGCAACGAGGGTTCCGCGGCACTCTAAAGACTAAAGTCTTTAGAGTGCCGCGGAAGCCTCGTTGTTTTTGACATATTGGCTTGATAACAAAAGCTCAAAGTGTAGAAGCATCTATTGTTTTCGGTAAAGAGGGTTCCACGGCACTCTAAAGACTAAAGTCTTTAGAGTGCCGCGAACCCTCGTTGTTTTTGCCATATTGGCTTTGATAACGCTCAAAGTGTAGAAGCATTACATGATGCCAAATTGGCTTTGATAACAAAAGCTCAAAGTGTAGAAGCATCTACATAGAAGACATCTTTAGAATGCCGCAAACCCTCGTTGTTTTTGCCATATTGGCTTTGATAACACAAGCTCAAAGTGTAGAAGCATCTACATTGTTTTCGGCAACGAGGGTTCCGCGGCACTCTTTAAAGTCTTTAGAGTGCCGAGGAACCCTCGTTGTTTTTGATAACAAAAGCTATTGGCATCTATTGGTTGGCATTTTTGTTTTTGCCATATTGGCTTTGATAACAAAAGCTCAAAGTGGAGAAGCATCTACATTGTTCTTGGCAACGAGGGTTCAGCGGCACTCTAAAGACTAAAGTGCCGCGGAACCCTCGTTGTTTTGCCATATTGGCTTTGATAACAAAAGCTCAAAGTGTAGAAGCATCTACATTGCTTTCGGTAACGAGGGTTCCACGGCACTCTAAAGACTAAAGTCTTTACAGTGCCGCGGAACCATCGTTGTTGTTGCCATATTGGCTTTGATGCCACATTGGCTTTGATAACAAAAGTTCAAAGTGTAGAAGCATCTACATTGTTTTCGGCAACGAGGTTCCGTTGTTTTTGCCATATTGGCTGCACTCTAAAGAATAAAGTCTTTAGAGTGCCGCGGAACCCTCGTTGTTTTTGCCATATTGGCTTTGATAACAAAAGCTCAAAGTGTAGAAGCATCTACATTGTTTACGGCAACGAGGTTCCACGGCACTCTAAAGACTAAAGTCTTTACAGTGCCGCGGAACCCTCGTTGTTGTTGCCATATTGGCTTTGATGCCATATTGGCTTTGATAACAAAAGCTCAAAGTGTAGAAGCATCTACATTGTTCTCGGTAACGAGGGTTCCGCGGCACTCTAAAGACTTTAGTCTTTAGAGTGCCGCGGAACCTCGTTGTTTTTGCCGTATTGGCTTTGATAACAAAAGCTCAAAGTGTAGAAGCATCTACATTGTTCTCGGTAACGAGGGTTCCGCGGCACTCTAAAGACTAAAGTCTTTAGAGTGCCGCGGAACTCTCGTTGTTTTTGCCATATTGGCTTTGATAACAAAAGCTCTAAGTGTAGAAGCATCTACATTTTTCTCGGCAACGAGGGTACCGCGGCACTATAAATACTAAAGTCTTTAGAGTGCCACGGAACCCTCGTTGTTTTTGACATATTGGCTTTGATAACAAAAGTTCAAAGTGTAGAAGCATCTACATTGTTCTCAGCAACGAGGGTTCCGCGTCACTCTATAGACTAAAGTGCCACAGAACCCTCGTTGTTTTTGCCATATTGGCTTTGATAACAAAAGTTCAAAGTGTAGAAGCATCTACATTGTTTACGGCAACGAGGGTTCCACGGCACTCTAAAGACTAAAGTCTTTACAGTGCCGCGGAACCCATCGTTGTTTTGCCATATTGGCTTTGATGCCATATTGGCTTTGATAACAAAAGCTCAAAGTGTAGAAGCATCTACATTGTTCTCGGTAACGAGGGTTCCGCGGCACTCTAAAGACTAAAGTCTTTAAAGTGCCGCGGAAGCCTCGTTGTTTTTGCCATATTGGCTTTGATAACAAAAGCTCAAAGTTTAGAAGCATCTACATTTTTTCGGCAACGAGGAGTTTTGCGGCACTCTAAAGACTAAAGTCTTTAGAGTGCCGCGGAACCCTCGTTGTTTTTGCCATATTGGCTTTGATAACAAAAGCTCAAATTGTTTTTTTTGCCATATTGGCATAAAGTCTAGAGGTGGTGGAATCTCCATCCTTACATTTTTTTAAGCTGAGGCTTGACAAAGCCCTGGTTGGTTGTTTTTGCCATATTGGCTTTGATAACAAAAGCTCAAAGTGGAGAAGCATCTACATTGTTCTTGGCAACGAGGGTTCCGCGGCACTCTAAAGACTAAAGTGTCGCGGAACCCTTGTTGTTGTTGCCATATTGGCTTTGATGCCACATTGGCTTTGATAACAAAAGTTCAAACTGTAGAAGCATCTACATTTTTTTCGGCAACTAGGGTTCCGCGGCACTCTAAAGACTAAAGTCTTTACAATGCCGCGGAACCCTCGTTGTTTTTGCCATATTGGCTTTGAAGCCATATTGGCTTTGATAACAAAAGCTCAAAGTGTAGAAGCATCTACATTGTTCTCGGTAACGAAAGACTAAAGTGCCGCGGAACCCTCGTTGTTTTTGCCATATTGGCTTTGATAACAAAAGCTCAAAGTGTAGAAGCATCTACATTGTTCTCGGCAACGAGGGTTGCACGGCACTCTAAAGACTAAAGTGTTTAGAGTGCCACGGAACCCTGGTTGTTTTTGCCATATTGGCTTTGATGCCATATTGGCTTTGATAACAAAAGCTCAAAGTGTAGAAGCATCTACATTGTTCTCGGCAACGAGGGTTCCGCGACACTCTATAGACTAAAGTGCCGCGGAACCCTCGTTGTTTTTGCCATATTGGCTTTGATGCCATATTGGCTTTGATAACAAAAGCTCAAAGTGTAGAAGCATCTACATTGTTTTCGGCAACGAGGGTTCCGCGGCACTCTAAAGACTAAAGTCTTTAGAGTGCCGCGGAACCCTCGTTGTTTTTGCCATATTGGCTTTGATAACAAAAGCTCAAAGTGTAGAAGCATCTACATTTTTCTCGGCAACGAGGGTTCCGCGGCACTCTAAAGACTAAAGTCTTTAGAGTGCCACGGAATTGGCTTGGATAACCCTCGTTGTTTTTGCCATATTGGCATATTGGTTGTTTTTGCCATATTGGCTTTGATAACAAAAGCTCAATGTGGAGAAGAATCTAGTTTGTTGTTGGCAACGCGGTTTCCGCGGCACTCTAAACACTAAAGTGCCGCGGAACCCTCGTTGTTTTTGCTATATTGGCTTTGATGCCATATTGGCTTTGATAACAAAAGCTCAAAGTGTAGAAGCATCTACACTGTTCTCAGCAACGAGGGTTCCGCGCCACTCTAACCACTAAAGTCTTTAGAGTGCCGCGGAACCCTCGTTGTTTTTGCCATATTGGCTTTGATGCCATATTGGCTTTGATAACAAAAGCTCAAAGTGTAGAAGCATCTACATTGTTCTCAGCAACGAGGGTTCTGCGGCACTCTATAGACTAAAGTCCTTAGAGTGCCGCGGAACCCTCGTTGTTTTTGCCATATTGGCTTGGATAACACAAGCTCAAAGTGTAGAAGCATCTACATTGTTCTCAGCATCGAGGTTTCCACGGCACTCTAAAGACTAAAGTGCCTCGGAACCCTCGCTGTATTTGCCATATTGGCTTTGATAACAAAAGCTCAAAGTGTAGAAGCATCTACATTGTTTTCGGGAACGAGGGTTCCACGGCACTCTAAAGACAAAAGTCTTTACAGTTCCGCGGAACCCTCGTTGTTCTTGCCATATTGGCTTTGATGCCACATTGGCTTTGATAACAAAAGTTCAAACTGTAGAAGCATCTACATTTTTTTCGGCAACTAGTGTTCCGCGGCACTCTAAAGACAAAAGTCTTTACAGTTCCGCGGAACCCTCGTTGTTTTTGCCATATTGGCTTTGATGCCATATTGGCTTTGATAACAAAAGCTCAAAGTGTAGAAGCATCTACATTGTTCTCAGCAACGAGGGTTCAGCGGCACTCTAAAGACTAAAGTCTTTAGAATGCCGCGGAACCCTCGTTGTTTTTGCCATATTGGCTTTGATAACAAAAGCTCAAAGTTTAGAAGCATCTACATTTTTCTCGGCAACGAGGGTTCCGCGTCGCTCTAAAGACTAAAGTCTTTAGAGTGCCGCGGAAGCCTCGTTGTTTTTGCCATTTTGGCTTTGATAACAAAAGCTCAAAGTGTTGAAGCATCTACATTGATTTCGGCAACGAGGGTTCCGCGGCACTCTAAAGAATAAAGTCTTTAGAGTGCCGCGGAACCCTCGTTGTTTTTGCCATATTGGCTTTGATGCCATATTGGCTTTGATAACAAAAGCTCAAAGTGTAGAAGCATCTACATTGTTTTCGGCAACGAGGGTTCCGCGGCACTCTAAAGACTAAAGTCTTTAGAGTGCCTCGGAACCCTCGTTGTTTTTGCCATATTGGCTTTGATAACAAAAGCTCAAAGTGTAGAAGCATCTACATTGTTTTCGGCAACGAGGGTTCCGTGGCACTCTAAAGACTAAAGTCTTTAGAGTGCCGCGGAACCCTCGTTGTTTTTGCCATATTGGCTTTGATGCCATATTGGCTTTGATAACAAAAGCTCAAAGTGTAGAAGCATCTACATTGTTCTCAGCAACGAGGTTTCCGCGGCACTCTAAAGACTAAAGTGCCTCGGGACCCTCGCTGTATTTGCCATATTGGCTTGGATAACAAAAGCTCAAAGTGTAGAAGCATCTACATTTTTCTCGGCAAAGTCCTTAGAGTGCACTAAAGTCTTTAGAGTGCCACGGAACCCTCGTTGTTTTTGCCATATTGGCTTTGATAACAAAAGCTCAAAGTGTAGAAGCATCTACATTGTTTTCGGCAACGAGGGTTCCGTGGCACTCTAAAGACTAAAGTCTTTAGAGTGCCGAGGAACCCTCGTTGTTTTTGCCATATTGGCTTTGATAACAAAAGCTCAAAGTGCAGAAGCATCTACATTGTTTTCAGCAACGAGGGTTCCGCCATAAAGAATAAAGTCTTTAGAGTGCTTTGTTTTGCCATATTGGCTTTGATAACAAAAGCTCAAAGTGTAGAAGCATCTACATTGTTCTCAGCAACGAGGTTCCGCGGCACTCTAAAGAATAAAGTCTTTAGAGTGCCGCGGAACCCTCGTTGTTTTTGCCATATTGGCTTTGATAACAAAAGCTCAAAGTGTAGAAGCATCTACATTGTTTTCGGCAACGGCACTCTAAAGACTGAAGTCTTTACAGTGCCGCGGAACCCTCGTTGTTTTTGCCATATTGGCATATTGGTTGTTTTTGCCATATTGGCTTTGATAACTCTAAAGCATCTAAAGTCTTTAGAGTTGTTTTGCCTTTGATAACAAAAGCTCAAAGTGTTGAAGCGGAACCCTCGTTGTTTTTGTTTGATGCCATATTGGCTTTGATAACAAAAGCTCAAAGTGTAGAAGCATCTATATTGTTTCAGCAACGAGGGTTCCAAGGCACTCTAAAGACTAAAGTCTTTAGAGTGCCGCGGAACCCTCGTTGTTTTTGCCATATTGGCTTTGATAACAAAAGCTCAAAGTGTTGAAGCATCTACATTGTTTTCGGCAACGAGGGTTCCGCGGCACTCTAAAGAATAAAGTCTTTAGAGTGCCGCGGAACCCTCGTTGTTTTTGCCATATTGGCTTTTATAACAAAAGCTCAAAGTGTAGAAGCATCTACTTTGTTCTCGGCAACGAGGGTTCCACGGCACTCTAAAGACTGAAGTCTTTACAGTGCCGCGGAACCCTCATTGTTTTTGCCATATTGGCTTTTTTGCCATATTGGCTTTGATAACAAAAGCTCAAAGTTTAGAAGAATCTACATTGATCACGGTAACAATGGTTCCGCGGCGCTCTAAAGACTAAAATCTTTAGAGTGCCGCGGAAGCCTCGTTGTTTTTGCCATATTGGCTTTGATAACAAAAGCTCAAAGTGTTGAAGCATCTACATTGTTTTCGGCAACGAGGGTTCCGCGGCACTCTAAAGAATAAAGTCTTTAGAGTGCCGCGGATCCCTCGTTGTTTTTGCCATATTGGCTTTGATAACAAAAGCTCAAAGTTTAGAAGCATCTACATTTTTCTCGGCAACGAGGGTTCCGCGGCAATCTAAAAACTAAAGTCTTTACAGTGCCGCGGAACCCTCGTTGTTTTTGCCATATTGGCTTTGATGCCATATTGGCTTTGATAACAAAAGCTCAAAGTGTAGAAGCATCTACATTGTTCTCAGCAACGACGCTTCCGCGGCACTCTAAAGACTAAAGTCTTTAGAGTGCCGCGGAACCCTCGTTGTTTTTGCCATATTGGCTTTGATAACACAAGCTCAAAGTGTAGAAGCATCTACATTGTTCTCAGCAACGAGGGTTCCGCGGCACTCTAAAGACTAAAGTGCCTCGGAACCCTCGCTGTATTTGCCATATTGGCTTTGATAACAAAAGCTCAAAGTGTAGAAGCATCTACATTGTTCTCGGCAACGAGGATTCCGCGGCACTCTAAATACTAAAGTCTTTAGAATGCCACGGAACCCTCCTTGTTTTTGCCATATTGGCTTTGATAACAAAAGCTCAAAGTGTAGAAGCATCTACATTGTTCTCGGCAACGAGGGTTCCGCAGCACTCTAAAGACTTACGTCTTTACAGTGCCGCGGAACCCTCGTTGTTTTTGCCATATTGGCATATTGGTTGTTTTTGCCATATTGGCTTTGATAAAAAGCTCAAAGTGGAGAAGCATCTACATTGTTCTTGGCAACGAGGGTTCCGCGGCACTCTAAAGACTAAAGTGCCGCGGAACCCTCGTTCTTGTTGCCATATTGGCTTTGATGCCACATTGGCTTTGATAACAAAAGTTCAAAGTGTAGAAGCATCTACATTTTTTTCGGCAACTAGGGTTCCGCGGCACTCTAAAGACTAAAGTCTTTACAGTGCCGCTGAACCCTCGTTGTTTTTGCCATATTGGCTTTGATAACACAAGCTCAAAGTGTAGAAGCATCTACATTGTTCTCAGCAACGAGGGTTCCGCGGCACTCTAAAGACTAAAGTGCCTCGGAACCCTTGCTGTATTTGCCATATTGGCTTTGATAACAAAAGCTCAAAGTGTAGAAGCATCTACATTGTTCTCAGCAACGAGGGTTCCGCGGCACTCTAAAGACTAAAATCTTTAGAGTGCCGCCGAACCCTCGTTGTTTTTGCCATATTGGCTTTGATAACAAAAGCTCAAAGTGTAGAAGCATCTACATTTTTCTCGGCAACGAGGGTTCCGCAGCACTCTAAATACTAAAGTCTTTAGAGTGCCACGGAACCCTCATTGTTTTTGCCATATTGGCTTTGATAACAAAAGCTCAAAGTGTAGAAGCATCTACATTGTTCTCGGCAACGAGGGTTACACAGCACTCTAAAGACTTAAGTCTTTACAGTGCCGCGGAACCCTCGTTGTTTTTGCCATATTGCCATATTGGTTGTTTTTGCCATATTGGCTTTGATAACAAAAGCTCAAAGTGGAGAAGCATCTACATTGTTCTTGGCAACGAGGGTTCCGCGGCACCTTAAAGACTAAAGTGCCGCGGAACCCTCGTTGTTTTTGCCATATTGGCTTTGATAACAAAAGCTCAAAGTGTAGAAGCATCTACATTGTTTTTGGCAACGAGGGTTCCACGGCACTCTAAAGACTAAAGTCTTTACAGTGCCGCGGAACCCTCGTTGTTGTTGCCATATTGGCTTTGATGCCACATTGGCTTTGATAACAAAAGCTCAAAGTGTAGAAGCATCTACATTGTTTTCGGCAAGGAGGGTTCCGCGGCACTCTAAAGAATAAAGTCTTTAGAGTGCCGCTGAAGCCTCGTTGTTTTTGCCATATTGGCTTTGATAACAAAAGCTCAACGTGTTGAAGCATCTACATTGTTTTGGGCAACGAGGGTTCCGCGGCACTCTAAAGAATAAAGTCTTTAGAGTGCCGCGGAACCCTCGTTGTTTTTGCCTTATTGGCTTTGATAACAAAAGCTCAAAGTTTAGAAGCATCTACATTTTTCTCGGCAACGAGGGTTCCGCGGAACTCTAAAGACTAAAGTCTTTACAGTGCCGCGGAACCCTCGTTGTTTTTGCCATATTGGCTTTGATGCCATATTGGCTTTGATAACACAAGCTCAAAGTGTAGAAGCATCTACATTGTTCTCAGCAACGAGGGTTCCGCGGCACTCTAAAGACTAAAGTGCCTCGGAACGCTCGCTGTATTTGCCATATTGGCTTTGATAACAAAAGCTCAAAGTGTAGAAGCATCTACATTGTTCTCCGCAATGAGTGTTCCGCGGCACTCTAAAGACTAAAGTCTTTAGAGTGCCGCGGAACCCTCTTTGTTTTTGACATATTGGCTTTGATAACAAAAGTTCAAAGTGTAGAAGTATCTACATTGTTCTCAGCAACGAGGGTACCGCGGCACTCTAAAGACTAAAGTGCCACGGAACCCTCGTTGTTTTTGCCATATTGGCTTTGATAAGAAAAGCTCAAAGTGTAGAAGCATCTACATTGTTTTCGGCAACGAGGATTCCACGGCACTCTAAAGAATAAAGTCTTTAGAGTGCCGCGGAACCCTCGTTGTTTTTGCCATATTGGCTTTGATAACAAAAGCTCAAAGTGTAGAAGCATCTACATTGTTCTCGGCAACGAGGGTTCCTCGGCACTCTAAAGACTAAAGTCTTTACAGTGCCGCGGAAACCTCGTTGTTTTTGCCATATTGGCATATTGGTTGTTTTTGCCATATTGGCTTTGATAACAAAAGTTCAATGTGGAGAAGCATCTACATTGTTCTCGGCAACGAGGGTTCCGCAGCACCCTATAGTCTTTAGAGTGCCGCGGAACCCTCGTTGTTTTTGCCATATTGGCATATTGGTTGTTTTTGCCATATTGGCTTTGATAACAAAAGCTCAAAGTGGAGAAGCATCTACATTGTTCTTGGCAACGAGGGTTCCGCGGCACCTTAAAGACTAAAGTGCCGCGGAACCCTCGTTGTTTTTGCCATATTGGCTTTGATAACAAAAGCTCAAAGTGTAGAAGCATCTACATTGTTTTTGGCAACGAGGGTTCCACGGCACTCTAAAGACTAAAGTCTTTACAGTGCCGCGGAACCCTCGTTGTTGTTGCCATATTGGCTTTGATGCCACATTGGCTTTGATAACAAAAGCTCAACGTGTAGAAGCATCTACATTGTTTTCGGCAAGGAGGGTTCCGCGGCACTCTAAAGAATAAAGTCTTTAGAGTGCCGCTGAAGCCTCGTTGTTTTTGCCATATTGGCTTTGATAACAAAAGCTCAAAGTGTAGAAGCATCTACATTGTTCTCGGCAACGAGGTTCCGCAGCACTCTAAAGACTAAAGTCTTTAGAGTGCCGCGTAACCTTCGTTGTTTTTGCCATATTGGCTTTGATAACAAAAGCTCAAAGTGTAGAAGCATCTACATTTTTCTCGGCAACGAGGGTTCCGCGGCACTCTAAAGACTAAAGTATTTATAGTGCCGCGGAACCCTCTTTGATAACAAAAGCTGTTTTTGCCATATTGGCTTTGATGCCATATTGGGCTTTGATAACACAAGCTCAAAGTGTAGAAGCATCTACATTGTTCTCGGCAACGAGGGTTCCGGCACTCTAAAGACTAAAGTCTTTAGAGTGCCACGGAACGCCTCATTGTATTTGCCATATTGGCTTTGATAACAAAAGCTCAAAGTGTAGAAGCATCTACATTGTTCTCAGCAACGAGGTACCCGGGGACTCTAAAGACTAAAGTCTTTACAGTGCCGCGGAACCCTCGTTGTTTATGACATATTGGCTGTGATAACAAAAGCTCAAAGTGTAGACGCATCTACATTGTTCTCGGTAATGAGGGTTCCGCGGCACTCTAAAGATTAAAGTCTTTAGAGTGCCGCGGAAGCCTCGTTGTTTTTCCGATATTGGCTTTGATAACGAAAGCTCCAAGTTTAGAAGCATCTACATTTTCCTCGGCAACGAGGGATCCGCGGCACTCTAAAGACTAAAGTGCCTCGGAACCCTCGTTGTTTTTGCCATATTGGCTTTGATAACAAAAGCTCAAAGTGTAGAAGCATCTACATTGTTTTCGGCAACGAGGATTCCACGGCACTCTATAGACTAAAGTCTTTAGAGTGCCGCGGAACCCTCGTTGTTTTTGCCATATTGGCATATTGGTTGTTTTTGCCATATTGGCTTTGATAACAAAAGTTCAATGTGGAGAAGCATCTACATTGTTCTCGGAAACGAGGGTTCCGCGGTACTCTAAAGACTAAAGTCTTTAGAGTGCCGCAGAACCCTCGTTGTTTTTGCCATATTGGCATATTGGTTGTTTTTGCCATATTGGCTTTGATAACAAAAGCTCAAAGTGTAGAAGCATCTAAATTGTTTTCGGCAACGAAAGGTTCCGGGGCACTCTAAAGACTAAAGTCTTTAGAGTGCAGCGAACCCTCGTTGTTTTTGCCATATCGGCTTTGATGCCACATTGGCTTTGATAACAAAAGCTCAAAGTGTAGAAGCATCTACATTGTTTTTGGCAACGAGGGTTCCGCGGCACTCTAAAGAATAAAGTCTTTAGAGTGCCGCGGAACCCCTGTTGTTTTTGCCATATTGGCTTTGATAACAAAAGCTCAAAGTATAGAAGCATTTACATTGTTCTAGAACGAGGGTTCCGCGGCACTCTAAATACTAAAGTCTTTAGAATGCCACGGAACCCTCATTGTTTTTGCCATATTGGCTTTAATAACAAAAGCTCAAAGTGTAGAAGCATCTACATTGTTTTTCGGCAACGAGGGTTCCGCAGCACTCGAAAGCCTTAAGTCTTTACAGTGCCGCGGAAAACTCGTTGTTTTTGCCATATTGGCATATTGGTTGTTTTTGCCATATTGGCTTTGATAACAAAAGTTCAAAGTGGAGAAGCATCTACATTGTTCTCAGCAACGAGGGTTCCGCGGCACTCTAAAGACTACAGTC
>NW_027133182.1:0-65731 GCF_026122565.2 Emydura macquarii macquarii | reverse complement strand
TATTGGCTTTGATACCAAAAGCTCAAAGTGTAGAAGCATCTCCATTGTTTTCGGCAACGAGTGTTCCGCGGCACTCTAAAGACTAAAGTGACGAGAACCCTCGTTGTTTTTGCCATATTGGCTTTGATAACAAAAACTCAAGGTGTAGAAGGATCTACATTGTTCTCGGCAACGAAGGTTCCGCGGCACTCTAAAGACTAAAGTGTCGCGGAACCCTCATTGTTTTTGCCATATTGGCTTTGATACCAAAAGCTCAAAGTGTAGAAGCATCTACATTGTTCTCGGCAACGTGGGTTCCGCGGCACTCTAAAGACTAAAGTGTCCGGAACCCTCATTGTTTTTGCCATATTGGCTTTGATAGTAAAAGCTCAAAGTGTAGAAGCATCGAATTGTTTTCGGCAACGTGTTCCGCGGCACTCTAAAGACTAAAGTGTCGCGGAACCCTCATTGTTTTTGCCATATTGGCTTTGATACCAAAAGCTCAAAGTGTAGAAGCATCTACATTGTTCTCGGCAACGAGGGTTCCGCGGCACTCTAAAGACTAAAGTGTCGCGGAACCCTCATTGTTTTGCCATATTGGCTTTGATAGTAAAAGCTCAAAGTGTAGAAGCATCGACATTGTTTTCGGCAACGAGTGTTCCGCGGCACTCTAAAGACTAAAGTGACGCAGAACCCTCGTTGTTTTTGCCATATTGGCTTTAATAACAAAAGCTCAAGGTGTAGAAGCATCTACATTGTTCTCGACAATGAGGGTTCCGCGGCACTCTAAAGACTAAAGTCTTTAGAGTGCTGCGGAACCCTGGTTGTTTTTGCCGTATTGGCTTTGATAACAAAAGCTCAAAGTGTAGAAGCATCTTCATTGTTTTCGGCAACGAGGTTTCCGTGGCACTCTAAAGACTAAAGTCTTTAGAGTGCCGCGGAACCCTCGTTGTTTTTGCCATATTGGCTTTGATAACAAGAGCTCAAAGTGTAGAAGCATCTCCATTGTTTTCGACAACGAGAGTTCCGCGGCACTCTAAAGACTAAAGTGCCGCAGAACCCTCGTTGTTTTTGCCATATTGGCTTTGATAACAAAAGCTTAAAGTGTAGAAGCATCTACATTGTTTTCGGCAACGAGGGTTCCGCGGCACTCTAAAGACTAAAGTGCCGCAGAACCCTCGTTGTTTTTGCCATATTGGCTTTGATAAGAAAATCTCAAGGTGTAGAAGCATCTACATTGTTCTCGGCAATTTGACTCTAAAGACTAAAGTCTTTAGAGTGGCGCGGAACCCTCATTGTTTTTGCCATATTGGCTTTGATAACAAAAGCTCAAAGTGTAGAAGCATCTACATTGTTTTCGGCAACGAGGGTTCCGCGGCACTCTAAAGACTAAAGTGCAGTGGAACCCTCGTTGTTTTTGCCATATTGGCTTTGATAACAAAAGCTCAAAGTGTAGAAGCATCTACATTGTTTTCGTTGTAAAGACTAAAGTGCCGCACAACCCTCTTTGTTTTTGCCATATTGGCTTTGATAACAAAAGCTCAAACTGTAGAAGCATCTACATTGTTTTCGGCAACGAGGGTTCCGCGGCACTCTAAAGACTAAAGTGCCGCAGAACCCTCGTTGTTTTTGCCATATTGGCTTTTATAACAAAAGCTCAAAGTGTAGAAGCATCTACATTGTTTTCGGCAACGAGGGATCCGCTCCCTCTTGTTTTTGCCATATTGGCTTTGATAACAAAAGCTCAAAGTGTAGAAGCATCTACATTGTTTTCGGCAACGAGGGTTCCGCGGCACTCTAAAGACTAAAGTCTTTAGAGTGCCGCGGAACCCTCGTTGTTTTTGCCATATTGGCTTTGATAACAAAAGCTCAAAGTGTAGAAGCATCTCCATTGTTTTCGGCAACGAGAGTTCCGCGGCACTCTAAAGACTAAAGTCTTTAGAGTGCCGCCGAACCCTCGTTGTTTTTGCCATATTGGCTTTGATAACAAAAGCTCAAAGTGTAGAAGTATCTACATTGTTTTCGGCAACGAGGGTTCCCCGGCACTCTAAGACTAAAGTCTTTAGAGTGCCGCGGAACCCTCATTGTTTTTGCCATATCGGCTTTGATAACAAAAGCTCAAAGTGTAGAAGCATCTACATTGTTTTCGGCAACGAGGGTTCCGCGGCACTCTAAAGACTAAAGTGTCGCAGAACCCTCATTGTTTTTGCCATATTGGCTTTGATAACAAAAGCTCAAAGTGTAGAAGCATCTACATTGTTCTCGGCAATGAGGGTTCAGCGGCACTCTAAAGACAAAGTGCCGCCGAACCCTCTTTGTTTTTGCCATATTGGCTTTGATAACAAAAGCTCAAAGTGTAGAAGCATCTCCATTGTTTTCGGCAACGAGTGTTCCGCGGCACTCTAAAGACTAAAGTGCCGCAGAACCCTCGTTGTTTTTGCCATATTGGCTTTGATAACAAAAGCTCAAAGTGTAGAAGCATCTACATTGTTTTCGGCAACGAGGGTTCCGCGGAACTCTAAAGACTAAAGTGTTTAGAGTGCCACGGAACCCTCGTTGTTTTTGCCATATTGGCTTTGATACCAAAAGCTCAAAGTGTAGAAGCATCTCCATTGTTTTCGGCAACGAGTGTTCCGCGGCACTCTAAAGACTAAAGTGACGCAGAACCCTCGTTGTTTTTGCCATATTGGCTTTGATAACAAAAACTCAAGGTGTAGAAGGATCTACATTGTTCTCGGCAACGAAGGTTCCGCGGCACTCTAAAGACTAAAGTGTCGCGGAACCCTCATTGTTTTTGCCATATTGGCTTTGATACCAAAAGCTCAAAGTGTAGAAGCATCTACATTGTTCTCGGCAACGTGGGTTCCGCGGCACTCTAAAGACTAAAGTGTCGCGGAACCCTCATTGTTTTTGCCATATTGGCTTTGATAGTAAAAGCTCAAAGTGTAGAAGCATCGACATTGTTTTCGGCAACGAGTGTTCCGCGGCACTCTAAAGACTAAAGTGACGCAGAACCCTCGTTGTTTTTGCCATATTGGCTTTAATAACAAAAGCTCAAGGTGTAGAAGCATCTACATTGTTCTCGACAATGAGGGTTCCGCGGCACACTAAAGACTGAAGTCTTAAGAGTGCCGCGGAACCCTCGTTGTTTTTGCCGTATTGGCTTTGATAACAAAAGCTCAAAGTGTAGAAGCATCTACATTGTTTTCGGCAACGAGGGTTCCGCGGCACTCTAAAGACTAAAGTGCTCGTTGTTTTTGCCATATTGGCTTTGATAACAAAAGCTCAAAGTGTAGAAGCATCTACATTGTTTTCGGCAACGAGGGTTCCGTTAAAGACTAAAGTCTTTAAAGTGCAGCGGAACCCTCGTTGTTTTTGCCACATTGGCTTTGATAACAAAAGCTCAAAGTGTAGAAGCATCTCCATTGTTTTCGACAACGAGAGTTCCGCGGCACTCTAAAGACTAAAGTGCCGCAGAACCCTCGTTGTTTTTGCCATATTGGCTTTGATAACAAAAGCTCAAAGTGTAGAAGCATCTACATTGTTTTCGGCAACGAGGGTTCCGCGGCACTCTAAAGACTAAAGTGCCGCAGAACCCTCGTTGTTTTTGCCATATTGGCTTTGATAACAAAAGCTCAAAGTGTAGAAGCATCTACATTGTTTTCGGCAACGAGGTTCCGCGGCACTCTAAAGACTAAAGTCTTTAGAGTGCCGCGGAACCCTCGTTGTTTTTGCCATATTGGCTTTGATAACAAAAGCTCAAAGTGTAGAAGCATCTACATTGTTCTCGGCAACGAGGGTTCCGCGGCACTCTAAAGACTAAAGTGCCGCGGAACCGTCGTTGTTTTTGCCATATTGGCTTTGATAACAAAAGCTCAAAGTGTAGAAGCATCTACATTGTTTTCGTCAACGAGGGTTCCGCGGCACTCTAAAGACTAAAGTCTTTAGAGTGCCGTGGAACCCTCGTTGTTTTTGCCATATTGGCTTTGATAACAAAAGCTCAAAGTGTAGAAGCATCTACATTGTTTTCGGCAACGAGAGTTCCGCGGCACTCTAAAGACTAAAGTGCCGCAGAACCCTCGTTGTTTTTGCCATATTGGCTTTGATAACAAAAGCTCAAAGTGTAGAAGCATCTACATTGTTTTCGGCAACGAGGGTTCCGCGGCACTCTAAAGATTAAAGTGCCGCAGAACCCTCGTTGTTTTTGCCATATTGGCTTTGATAACAAAAGCTCAAAGTGTAGAAGCATCTACATTGTTTTCGGCAACGAGGGTTCCGCGGCACTCTAAAGACTAAAGTGCAGCAGAACCCTCGTTGTTTTTGCCATATTGGCTTTGATAACAAAAGCTCAAAGTGTAGAAGCATCTACATTGTTTTCGGCAACGAGGGTTCCGCGGCACTCTAAAGACAAAAGTGCCGCCGAACCCTCGTTGTTTTTGCCATATTGGCTTTGATAACAAAAGCTCAAAGTGTAGAAGCATCTACATTGTTTTCGGCAACGAGGGTTCCGCGGCACTCTAAAGACTAAAGTGCAGTGGAACCCTCGTTGTTTTTGCCATATTGGCTTTGATACCAAAAGCTCAAAGTGTAGAAGCATCTCCATTGTTTTCGGCAACGAGAGTTCCGGGGGACTCTAAAGACTAAAGTCTTTAGAGTGCCGCGGAACCGTCGTTGTTTTTGCCATATTGGCTTTGATAACAAAAGCTCAAAGTGTAGAAGCATCTACATTGTTTTCGGCAACGAGTGTTCCGCGGCACTCTAAAGACTAAAGTGCCGCAGAACCCTCGTTGTTTTTGCCATATTGGCTTTGATAACAAAAGCTCAAGGTGTAGAAGCATCTACATTGTTTTCGGCAATGAGGGTTCAGCGGCACTCTAAAGACAAAGGTGCCGCCGAACCCTCTTTGTTTTTGCCATATTGGCTTTGATAACAAAAGCTCAAAGTGTAGAAGCATCTCCATTGTTTTCGGCAACGAGTGTTCCGCGGCACTCTAAAGAGTAAAGTGCCGCAGAACCCTCGTTGTTTTTGCCATATTGGCTTTGATAACAAAAGCTCAAGGTGTAGAAGCATCTACATTGTTTTCGGCAACGAGGTTCCGCGGCACTCTAAAGACTAAAGTCTTTAGAGTGCCACGGAACCCTCGTTGTTTTTGCCATATTGGCTTTGATAACAAAAGCTCAAAGTGTAGAAGCATCTCCATTGTTTTCGGCAACGAGTGTTCCGCGGCACTCTAAAGACTAAAGTGACGCAGAACCCTCGTTGTTTTTGCCATATTGGCTTTGATAACAAAAACTCAAGGTGTAGAAGGATCTACATTGTTCTCGGCAACGAAGGTTCCGCGGCACTCTAAAGACTAAAGTGTGGCGGAACCCTCATTGTTTTTGCCATATTGGCTTTGATACCAAAAGCTCAAAGTGTAGAAGCATCTACATTGTTCTCGGCAACGTGGGTTCCGCGGCACTCTAAAGACTAAAGTGTCGCGGAACCCTCATTGTTTTTGCCATATTGGCTTTGATAGTAAAAGCTCAAAGTGTAGAAGCATCTACATTGTTTTCGGCAACGAGTGTTCCGCGGCACTCTAAAGACTAAAGTGACGCAGAACCCTCCTTGTTTTTGCCATATTGGCTTTAATAACAAAAGCTCAAGGTGTAGAAGCATCTACATTGTTCTCGACAATGAGGGTTCCGCGGCACTCTAAAGACTGAAGTCTTTAGAGTGCCGCGGAACCCTGTTGTTTTTGCCGTATTGGCTTTGATAACAAAAGCTCAAAGTGTAGAAGCATCTCCATTGTTTTCGGCAACGAGGGTTCCGCGGCACTCTAAAGACTAAAGTCTTTAGAGTGCCGCCGAACCCTCGTTGTTTTTGCCATATTGGCTTTGATAACAAAAGCTCAAGAGTGTAGAAGCATCTACATTGTTCTCGGCAACGAGGGTTCCGCGGCACTCTAAAGACTAAAGTGCCGCGGAACCCTCGTTGTTTTTGCCATATTGGCTTTGATAACAAAAGCTCAAAGTGTAGAAGCATCTACATTGTTTTCGGCAACGAGGGTTCCGCGGCACTCTAAAGACTAAAGTCTTTAGAGTGCCGAACCCTCGTTGTTTTTGCCATATTGGCTTTGATAACAAAAGCTCAAAGTGTAGAAGCATCTCCATTGTTTTCGACAACGAGAGGTCCGCGGCACTCTAAAGACGAAAGTGCCGCCGAACCCTCGTTGTTTTTGCCATATTGGCTTTGATAACAAAAGCTTAAAGTGTAGAAGCATCTACATTGTTTTCGGCAACGAGGGTTCCGCGGCACTGTAAAGACTAAAGTGCAGTGGAACCCTCGTTGTTTTTGCCATATTGGCTTTGATACCAAAAGCTCAAAGTGTAGAAGCATCTCCATTGTCTTCGGCAACGAGAGTTCCGCGGGACTCTAAAGACTAAAGTCTTTAGAGTGCCGCCGAACCTTGTTGTTTTTGCCATATTGGCTTTGATAACAAAAGCTCAAGATGTAGAAGCATGTACATTGTTCTCGGCAACGAGGGTTCCGCGGCACTCTAAAAACTAAAGTGCCGCGGAAACCTCGTTGTTTTTGCCATATTGGCTTTGATAACAAAAGCTCAAAGTGTAGAAGCATCTACATTGTTTTCGTCAACGAGGGTTCCGCGGCACTCTAAAGACTAAAGTCTTTAGAGTGCCGAACCCTCGTTGTTTTTGCCATATTGGCTTTGATAACAAGAGCTCAAAGTGTAGAAGCATCTCCATTGTTTTCGACAACGAGAGTTCCGCGGCACTCTAAAGACTAAAGTGCCGCAGAACCCTCGTTGTTTTTGCCATATTGGCTTTGATAACAAAAGCTTAAAGTGTAGAAGCATCTACATTGTTTTCGGCAACGAGGGTTCCGCGGCACTCTAAAGACTAAAGTGCCGCAGAAACCTCGTTGTTTTTGCCATATTGGCTTTGATAAGAAAATCTCAAGATGTAGAAGCATGTACATGTTCTCGGCAACGAGGGTTCCGCGGCACTCTAAAAACTAAAGTGCCGCGGAACCCTCGTTGTTTTTGCCATATTGGCTTTGATAACAAAAGCTCAAAGTGTAGAAGCATCTACATTGTTTTCGGCAACGAGGGTTCCGCGGCACTCTAAAGACTAAAGTCTTTAGAGTGCCGCGGAACCCTCGTTGTTTTTGCCATATTGGCTTTGATAACAAAAGCTCAAAGTGTAGAAGCATCTACATTGTTTTCGGCAACGAGGGTTCCGCGGCACTCTAAAGACTAAAGTGCCGCGGAACCCTCGTTGTTTTTGCCATATTGGCTTTGATAACAAAAGCTCAAAGTGTAGAAGCATCTACATTGTTTTCGGCAACGAGGGTTCCGCGGCACTCTAAAGACAAACGTGCTGCCGAACCCTCTTTGTTTTTGCCATATTGGCTTTGATAACAAAAGCTCAAAGTGTAGAAGCATCTCCATTGTTTTCGGCAACGAGTGTTCCGCGGCACTCTAAAGACTAAAGTGACGCAGAACCCTCGTTGTTTTTGCCATATTGGCTTTGATAACAAAAACTCAAAGTGTAGAAGCATCTTTGATAACAAAAACTCAAAGTGTACATTGTTTTCGGCAACGAGGGTTCCGCGGCACTCTAAAGACTAAAGTCTTTAGAGTGCCGCGGAACCCTAGTTGTTTTTGCCATATTGGCTTTGATAACAAAAGCTCAAAGTGTAGAAGCATCTACATTGTTTTCGGCAACGAGGGTTCCGCGGCACTGTAAAGACTAAAGTGCCGCAGAACCCTCGTTGTTTTTGCCATATTGGCTTTGATAAGAAAGGTCAAGGTGTAGAAGCATCTACATTGTTCTCGGCAATGAGGGTTCAGCGGCACTCTAAAGACAAAGGTGCCGCCGAACCCTCTTTGTTTTTGCCATATTGGCTTTGATAACAAAAGCTCAAAGTGTAGAAGCATCTCCATTGTTTTCGGCAACGAGTGTTCCGCGGCACTCTAAAGAGTAAAGTGCCGCAGAACCCTCGTTGTTTTTGCCATATTGGCTTTGATAACAAAAGCTCAAGGTGTAGAAGCATCTACATTGTTTTCGTCAACGAGGGTTCCGCGGCACTCTAAAGACTAAAGTCTTTAGAGTGCCACGGAACCCTCGTTGTTTTTGCCATATTGGCTTTGATACCAAAAGCTCAAAGTGTAGAAGCATCTCCATTGTTTTCGGCAACGAGTGTTCCGCGGCACTCTAAAGACTAAAGTGACGCAGAACCCTCGTTGTTTTTGCCATATTGGCTTTGATAACAAAAACTCAAGGTGTAGAAGGATCTACATTGTTCTCGGCAACGAAGGTTCCGCGGCACTCTAAAGACTAAAGTGTCGCGGAACCCTCATTGTTTTTGCCATATTGGCTTTGATACCAAAAGCTCAAAGTGTAGAAGCATCTACATTGTTCTCGGCAACGTGGGTTCCGCGGCACTCTAAAGACTAAAGTGTCGCGGAACCCTCATTGTTTTTGCCATATTGGCTTTGATAGTAAAAGCTCAAAGTGTAGAAGCATCGACATTGTTTTCGGCAACGAGTGTTCCGCGGCACTCTAAAGACTAAAGTGACGCAGAACCCTCGTTGTTTTTGCCATATTGGCTTTAATAACAAAAGCTCAAGGTGTAGAAGCATCTACATTGTTCTCGACAATGAGGGTTCCGCGGCACTCTAAAGACTGAAGTCTTTAGAGTGCCGCGGAACCCTGGTTGTTTTTGCCGTATTGGCTTTGATAACAAAAGCTCAAAGTGTAGAAGCATCTTCATTGTTTTCGGCAACGAGGGTTCCGCGGCACTCTAAAGACTAAAGTCTTTAGAGTGCCGCGGAACCCTCGTTGTTTTTGCCATATTGGCTTTGATAACAAGAGCTCAAAGTGTAGAAGCATCTCCATTGTTTTCGACAACGAGAGTTCCGCTGCACTCTAAAGACTAAAGTGCCGCAGAACCCTCGTTGTTTTTGCCATATTGGCTTTGATAACAAAAGCTTAAAGTGTAGAAGCATCTACATTGTTTTCGGCAACGAGGGTTCCGCGGCACTCTAAAGACTAAAGTGCCGCAGAACC
Source organism: Emydura macquarii macquarii (assembly GCF_026122565.2). Lineage (NCBI taxonomy): Eukaryota > Metazoa > Chordata > Testudines > Chelidae > Emydura > Emydura macquarii. The sequence continues at coordinate 56,681 of NW_027133182.1, read as the reverse complement.
CTCGTTGTTTTTGCCATATTGGCTTTGATAAGAAAATCTCAAGGTGTAGAAGCATCTACATTGTTCTAGGCAATGAGGGTTCAGCGGCACTCTAAAGACTAAAGTCTTTAGAGTGCCACGGAACCTCGTTGTTTTTGCCATATTGGCTTTGATAACAAAAGCTCAAAGTGTAGAAGCATCTACATTGTTTTCGGCAACGAGGGTTCCGCGGCACACTAAAGACTAAAGTCTTTAGAGTGCCACGGAACCCTCGTTGTTTTTGCCATATTGGCTTTGATAACAAAAGCTCAAAGTGTAGAAGCATCTCCATTGTTTTCGGCAACGAGTGTTCCGCGGCACTCTAAAGACTAAAGTGCCGCAGAACCCTCGTTGTTTTTGCCATATTGGCTTTGATAACAAAAACTCAAGGTGTAGAAGCATCTACATTGTTCTCGGCAACGAAGGTTCCGCGGCACTCTAAAGACTAAAGTGTCGCGGAACCCTCATTGTTTTTGCCATATTGGCTTTGATAACAAAAGCTCAAAGTGTAGAAGCATCTACATTGTTCTCGGCAACGTGGGTTCCGCGGCACTCTAAAGACTAAAGTGTCGCGGAACCCTCATTGTTTTTGCCATATTGGCTTTGATAGTAAAAGCTCAAAGTGTAGAAGCATCTACATTGTTTTCGGCAACGAGTGTTCCGCGGCACTCTAAAGACTAAAGTGACGCAGAACCCTCGTTGTTTTTGCCATATTGGCTTTGATAACAAAAGCTCAAGGTGTAGAAGCATCTACATTGTTCTCGGCAATGAGGGTTCCGCGGCACTCTAAAGACTGAAGTCTTTAGAGTGCCGCGGAACCCTGGTTGTTTTTGCCGTATTGGCTTTGATAACAAAAGCTCAAAGTGTAGAAGCATCTTCATTGTTTTCGGCAACGAGGGTTCCGCGGCACTCTAAAGACTAAAGTCTTTAGAGTGCCGCGGAACCCTCGTTGTTTTTGCCATATTGGCTTTGATAACAAGAGCTCAAAGTGTAGAAGCATCTCCATTGTTTTCGACAACGAGAGTTCCGCTGCACTCTAAAGACTAAAGTGCCGCAGAACCCTCGTTGTTTTTGCCATATTGGCTTTGATAACAAAAGCTTAAAGTGTAGAAGCATCTACATTGTTTTCGGCAACGAGGGTTCCGCGGCACTCTAAAGACTAAAGTGCCGCAGAACCCTCGTTGTTTTTGCCATATTGGCTTTGATAACAAAAGCTCAAGGTGTAGAAGCATCTACATTGTTCTCGGCAACGAGGGTTCCGCGGCACTCTAAAGACTAAAGTCTTTAGAGTGCCACGGAACACTCGTTGTTTTTGCCATATTGGCTTTGATAATAAAAGCTCAAAGTGTAGAAGCATCTACATTGTTTTCGGCAACGAGGGTTCCGTGGCACTCTAAAGACTAAAGTGCAGTGGAACCCTCGTTGTTTTTGCCATATTGGCTTTGATAACAAAAGCTCAAAGTGTAGAAGCATCTACATTGTTTTCGGCAACGAGGGTTCAGCGGCACTCTAAAGACAAAGGTGCCGCCGAACCCTCTTTGTTTTTGCCATATTGGCTTTGATAACAAAAGCTCAAAGTGTAGAAGCATCTACATTGTTTTCGGCAACGAGTGTTCCGCGGCACTCTAAAGAGTAAAGTGCCGCAGAACCCTCGTTGTTTTTGCCATATTGGCTTTGATAACAAAAGCTCAAGGTGTAGAAGCATCTACATTGTTCTCGGCAACGAAGGTTCCGCGGCACTCTAAAGACTAAAGTGTCGCGGAACCCTCATTGTTTTTGCCATATTGGCTTTGATAACAAAAGCTCAAAGTGTAGAAGCATCTACATTGTTCTCGGCAACGTGGGTTCCGCGGCACTCTAAAGACTAAAGTGTTTGCGGAACCCTCATTGTTTTTGCCATATTGGCTTTGATAACAAAAGCTCAAAGTGTAGAAGCATCTACATTGTTCTCGGCAACGAGGGTTCCGCGACACTCTAAAGACTAAAGTCTTTAGAGTACCGCGGAACCCTCGTTGTTTTTGCCGTATTGGCTTTGATAGTAAAAGCTCAAAGTGTAGAAGCATCTACATTGTTTTCGGCAACGAGGTTCCGCGACACTCTAAAGACCAAAGTCTTTAGAGTGCCGCGGAACCCTCGTTGTTTTTGCCGTATTGGCTTTGATAACAAAAGCTCAAAGTGTAGAAGCATCTACATTGTTTTCGGCAACGAGGGTTCCGCGGCACTCTAAAGACAAAAGTGCCGCCGAACCCTCTTTGTTTTTCCATATTGGCTTTGATAACAAAAGCTCAAAGTGTAGAAGCATCTACATTGTTTTCGTCAACGAGGGTTCCACGGCACTGTAAAGACTAAAGTCTTTAGAGTGCCACGGAACCCTCGTTGTTTTTGCCATATTTGGTTTGATAAAAAAAAATCAAAGTGTAGAAGCATCTACATTGTTTTCGGCAACGAGGGTTCCGCGGCACTCTAAAGACTAAAGTGCAGCGGAACCCTCGTTGTTTTTGCCATATTGGCTTTGATAACAAAAGCTCAAGGTGTAGAAGCATCTACATTGTTCTCGGCAACGAGGGTTCCGCGGCACTCTAAAAACTAAAGTGCCGCGGAACCCTCGTTGTTTTTGCCATATTGGCTTTGATAAAAAAAGCTCAAAGTGTAGAAGCATCTACATTGTTTTCGGTAACGAGGGTTCCGCGGCACTCTAAAGACAAACGTGTCGCCGAACCCTCTTTGTTTTTGCCATATTGGCTTTGATAACAAGAGCTCAAAGTGTAGAAGCATCTCCATTGTTTTCGGCAACGAGTGTTCCGCGGCACTCTAAAGACTAAAGTGACGCAGAACCCTCTTTGTTTTTGCCATATTGGCTTTGATAACAAAAGCTCAAAGTGTAGAAGCATCTACATTGTTTTCGGCAACGAGTGTTCCGCGGCACTCTAAAGACTAAAGTCTTTAGAGTGCCGCCGAACCCTTGTTGTTTTTGCCATATTGGCTTTGATAACAAAATCTCAAAGTGTAGAAGCATCTACATTGTTCTCGGCAACGAGGGTTCCGCGGCACTCTAAAACTAAAGTGCCGCGGAACCCTCGTTGTTTTTGCCATATTGGCTTTGATAACAAAAGCTCAAAGTGTAGAAGCATCTACATTGTTTTCGGCAACGAGGGTTCCGCGGCACTGTAAAGACTAAAGTGCCGCAGAACCCTCGTTGTTTTTGCCGTATTGGCTTTGATAACAAGAGCTCAAAGTGTAGAAGCATCTCCATTGTTTTCGGCAACGAGAGTTCCGCGGCACTCTAAAGACTAAAGTGCCGCAGAACCCTCGTTGTTTTTGCCATATTGGCTTTGATAACAAAAGCTCAAAGTGTAGAAGCATCTCCATTGTTTTCGGCAACGAGGGTTCCGCGGCACTCGAAAGACTAAAGTCTTTAGAGTGCCGCGGAACCCTCGTTGTTTTTGCCATATTGGCTTTGATAAGAAAAGCTCGAAGTGTAGAAGCATCTCCATTGTTTTCGGCAACGAGTGTTCCGCGGCACTCTAAAGACTAAAGTGACGCAGAACCCTCGTTGTTTTTGCCATATTGGCTTTGATAACAAAAACTAAAAGTGTAGAAGCATCTAAATTGTTTTCGGCAACGAGGGTTCCGCGGCACTCTAAAGACTAAAGTCTTTAGAGTGCCGCGGAACCCTCGTTGTTTTTGCCATATTTGCTTTGATAACAAAAGCTCAAAGTGTAGAAGCATCTACATTGTTTTCGGCAACGAGGGTTCCGCGGCACTGTAAAGACTAAAGTGTCGCGGAACACTCGTTGTTTTTGCCGTATTGGCTTTGATAATAAAAGCTCAAAGTGTAGAAGCATCTACATTGTTTTCGGCAACGAGGGTTCCGCGGCACTCTAAAGACAAAAGTGCCGCCGAACCCTCTTTGTTTTTGCCATATTGGCTTTGATAACAAAAACTCAAAGTGTAGAAGCATCTACATTGTTTTCGGCAACGAGGGTTCCGCGGAACTCTAAAGACTAAAGTCTTTAGAGTGCCGCGGAACCCTAGTTGTTTTTGCCATATTGGCTTTGATAACAAAAGCTCAAAGTGTAGAAGCATCTACATTGTTTTCGGCAACGAGGGTTCCGCGGCACTGTAAAGACTAAAGTGCCGCAGAACCCTCGTTGTTTTTGCCATATTGGCTTTGATAAGAAAGGTCAAGGTTTAGAAGCATCTACATTGTTCTCGGCAATGAGGGTTCAGCGGCACTCTAAAGACAAAGGTGCCGCCGAACCCTCTTTGTTTTTGCCATATTGGCTTTGATAACAAAAGCTCAAAGTGTAGAAGCATCTCCATTGTTTTCGGCAACGAGTGTTCCGCGGCACTCTAAAGAGTAAAGTGCCGCAGAACCCTCGTTGTTTTTGCCATATTGGCTTTGATAGTAAAAACTCAAAGTGTAGAAGCATCGACATTGTTTTCGGCAACGAGTGTTCCGCGGCACTCTAAAGACTAAAGTGACGCAGAACCCTCGTTGTTTTTGCCATATTGGCTTTAATAACAAAAGCTCAAGGTGTAGAAGCATCTACATTGTTCTCGACAATGAGGGTTCCGCGGCACTCTAAAGACTGAAGTCTTTAGAGTGCCGCGGAACCCTGGTTGATTTTGCCGTATTGGCTTTGATAACAAAAGCTCAAAGTGTAGAAGCATCTTCATTGTTTTCGGCAACGAGGGTTCCAAGGCACTCTAAAGACTAAAGTCTTTAGAGTGCCGCGGAACCCTCGTTGTTTTTGCCATATTGGCTTTGATAACAAGAGCTCAAAGTGTAGAAGCATCTCCATTGTTTTCGACAACGAGAGTTCCGCTGCACTCTAAAGACTAAAGTGCCGCAGAACCCTCGTTGTTTTTGCCATATTGGCTTTGATAACAAAAGCTTAAAGTGTAGAAGCATCTACATTGTTTTCGGCAACGAGGGTTCCGCGGCACTCTAAAGACTAAAGTGCCGCAGAACCCTCGTTGTTTTTGCCATATTGGCTTTGAAAAGAAAATCTCAAGGTGTAGAAGCATCTACATTGTTCTCGGCAATGAGGGTTCCGCTGCACTCTAAAGACTAAAGTCTTTAGAGTGCCACGGAACACTCGTTGTTTTTGCCATATTGGCTTTGATAACAAAAGCTCAAGGTGTAGAAGCATCTACATTGTTTTCGTCAACGAGGGTTCCGCGGCACTCTAAAGACTAAAGTCTTTAGAGTGCCACGGAACCCTCGTTGTTTTTGCCATATTGGCTTTGATACCAAAAGCTCAAAGTGTAGAAGCATCTCCATTGTTTTCGGCAACGAGTGTTCCGCGGCACTCTAAAGACTAAAGTGACGCAGAACCCTCGTTGTTTTTGCCATATTGGCTTTGATAACAAAAACTAAAAGTGTAGAAGCATCTACATTGTTTTCGGCAACGAGGGTTCCGCGGCACTCTAAAGACTAAAGTCTTTAGAGTGCCGCGGAACCCTCGTTGTTTTTGCCATATTGGCTTTGATAACAAAAGCTCAAAGTGTAGAAGCATCTACATTGTTTTCGGCAACGAGGGTTCCGCGGCACTGTAAAGACTAAAGTGCCGCAGAACCCTCGTTGTTTTTGCCATATTGGCTTTGATAACAAAAGCTCAAAGTGTAGAAGCATCTACATTGTTCTCGGCAACGTGGGTTCCGCGGCACTCTAAAGACTAAAGTGTCGCGGAACCCTCATTGTTTTTGCCATATTGGCTTTGATAACAAAAGCTCAAAGTGTAGAAGCATCTACATTGTTTTCGGCAACGAGGTTCCGCGACACTCTAAAGACTAAAGTCTTTAGAGTGCCGCGGAACCCTCGTTGTTTTTGCCGTATTGGCTTTGATAATAAAAGCTCAAAGTGTAGAAGCATCTACATTGTTTTCGGCAACGAGGGTTCCGCGGCACTCTAAAGACAAAAGTGCCGCCGAACCCTCTTTGTTTTTGCCATATTGGCTTTGATAACAAAAGTTCAAAGTGTAGAAGCATCTACATTGTTTTCGGCAACGAGGGTTCCGCATCACTCTAAAGACAAACCTCTTTAGAGTGCCGCGGAACCCTCGTTGTTTTTGCCATATTGGCTTTGATAACAAAAGCTCAAAGTGTAGAAGCATCTACATTGTTCTTGGCAACGAGGGTTCCGCGGCACTCTAAAGACTAAAGTCTTTAGAGTGCCGCGGAACCCTCGTTGTTTTTTCCATATTGGCTTTGTTAACAAAAGCTCAAAGTGTATTAGCATCTACATTCTTTTGGGCAATGAGTGTTCCGCGGCACTCTAAAGAGTAAAGTGCCGCAGAACCCTCGTTGTTTTTGCCATATTGGCTTTGATAACAAAAGCTCAAAGTGTAGAAGCATCTACATTGTTTTCGGCAACGAGGGTTCCGCGGCACTGTAAAGACTAAAGTGCCGCAGAACCCTCGTTGTTTTTGCCATATTGGCTTAGATAACAAAAGCTCAAGGTGTAGAAGCATCTACATTGTTCTCGGCAATGAGGGTTCCGCGGCACTCTAAAGAATGAAGTCTTTAGAGTGCCGCGGAACCCTCGTTGTTTTTGCCGTATTGGCTTTGATAACAAAAGCTCAAAGTGTAGAAGCGTCTTCATTGTTTTCGGCAACGAGGGTTCCGCGGCACTTTAAAGACTAAAGTCTTTAGAGTGCCGCGGAACCCTCGTTGTTTTTCCCTAATTGCCTTTGATAACAAGAGCTCAAAGTGTAGAAGCATCTCCATTTTTTTCGACAACGAGAGTTCCGCGGCACTCTAAAGACTAAAGTGCCGCAGAACCCTCGTTGTTTTTGCCATATTGGCTTTGATAACAAAAGCTCAAAGTGTAGAAGCATCTTCATTGTTTTCGGCAACGAGGTTCCGCGGCACTCTAAAGACTAAAGTCTTTAGAGTGCCGCCGAACTCTTGTTGTTTTTGCCATCTTTGCTTTGAGAACAAAAGCTCAAGATGTAGAAGCATGTACATTGTTGTCGGCAACGAGGGTTCCGCGGCACTCTAAAAACTTAAGTGCCGCGGAAACGTCGTTGTTTTTGCCATATTGGCTTTGATAACAAAAGCTCAAAGTGTAGAAGCATCTACATTGTTTTCGTCAACGAGGGTTCCGCGGCACTCTAAAGACTAAAGTCTTTAGAGTGCCGCGGAACCCTCGTTGTTTTTGCCATATTGGCTTTGATAACAAAAGCTCAAAGTGTAGAAGCATCTACATGGTTTTCGGCAACGAGGGTTCCGCGGCACTCTAAAGACTAAAGTTCCGCGGAACCCTCGTTGTTTTTGCCATATTGGCTTTGATAACAAAAGCTCAAAGTGTAGAAGCATCTACATTGTTTTCCGCAACGAGGGTTCCGCGGCACTCTAAAGACAAACGTGCTGCCGAACCCTCTTTGTTTTTGCCATATTGGCTTTGATAACAAAAGCTCAAAGTGTAGAAGCATCTCCATTGTTTTCGGCAACGAGTGTTCCGCGGCACTCTAAAGACTAAAGTGACGCAGAACCCTCGTTGTTTTTGCCATATTGGCTTTGATAACAAAAACTCAAAGTGTAGAAGCATCTACATTGTTTTCGGCAACGAGGGTTCCGCGGAACTCTAAAGACTAAAGTCTTTAGAGTGCCGCGGAACCCTAGTTGTTTTTGCCATATTGGCTTTGATAACAAAAGCTCAAAGTGTAGAAGCATCTACATTGTTTTCGGCAACGAGGTTCCGCGGCACTGTAAAGACTAAAGTGCCGCAGAACCCTCGTTGTTTTTGCCATATTGGCTTTGATAAGAAAGGTCAAGGTTTAGAAGCATCTACATTGTTCTCGGCAATGAGGGTTCAGCGGCACTCTAAAGACAAAGGTGCCGCCGAACCCTCTTTGTTTTTGCCATATTGGCTTTGATAACAAAAGCTCAAAGTGTAGAAGCATCTCCATTGTTTTCGGCAACGAGTGTTCCGCGGCACTCTAAAGAGTAAAGTGCCGCAGAACCCTCGTTGTTTTTGCCATATTGGCTTTGATAACAAAAGCTCAAGGTGTAGAAGCATCTACATTGTTTTCGTCAACGAGGGTTCCGCGGCACTCTAAAGACTAAAGTGTCGCGGAACCCTCATTGTTTTTGCCATATTGGCTTTGATAGTAAAAACTCAAAGTGTAGAAGCATCGACATTGTTTTCGGCAACGAGTGTTCCGCGGCACTCTAAAGACTAAAGTGACGCAGAACCCTCGTTGTTTTTGCCATATTGGCTTTAATAACAAAAGCTCAAGGTGTAGAAGCATCTACATTGTTCTCGACAATGAGGTTCCGCGGCACTCTAAAGACTGAAGTCTTTAGAGTGCCGCGGAACCCTGGTTGTTTTGCCGTATTGGCTTTGATAACAAAAGCTCAAAGTGTAGAAGCATCTTCATTGTTTTCGGCAACGGGGTTCCGCGGCACTCTAAAGACTAAAGTCTTTAGAGTGCCGCGGAACCCTCGTTGTTTTTGCCATATTGGCTTTGATAACAAGAGCTCAAAGTGTAGAAGCATCTCCATTGTTTTCGACAACGAGAGTTCCGCTGCACTCTAAAGACTAAAGTGCCGCAGAACCCTCGTTGTTTTTGCCATATTGGCTTTGATAACAAAAGCTTAAAGTGTAGAAGCATCTACATTGTTTTCGGCAACGAGGGTTCCGCGGCACTCTAAAGACTAAAGTGCCGCAGAACCCTCGTTGTTTTTGCCATATTGGCTTTGAAAAGAAAATCTCAAGGTGTAGAAGCATCTACATTGTTCTCGGCAATGAGGGTTCCGCTGCACTCTAAAGACTAAAGTCTTTAGAGTGCCACGGAACCCTCGTTGTTTTTGCCATATTGGCTTTGATAACAAAAGCTCAAGGTGTAGAAGCATCTACATTGTTTTCGGCAACGAGGGTTCCGCGGCACTCTAAAGACTAAAGTCTTTAGAGTGCCACGGAACCCTCGTTGTTTTTGCCATATTGGCTTTGATACCAAAAGCTCAAAGTGTAGAAGCATCTCCATTGTTTTCGGCAACGAGTGTTCCGCGGCACTCTAAAGACTAAAGTGACGCAGAACCCTCGTTGTTTTTGCCATATTGGCTTTGATAACAAAAGCTAAAAGTGTAGAAGCATCTCCATTGTTTTCGGCAACGAGGGTTCCGCAGCACTCTAAAGACTAAAGTCTTTAGAGTGCCGCGGAACCCTCGTTGTTTTTGCCATATTGGCTTTGATAACAAAAGCTCAAAGTGTAGAAGCATCTACATTGTTTTCGGCAACGAGGGTTCCGCGGCACTGTAAAGACTAAAGTGCCGCAGAACCCTCGTTGTTTTTGCCATATTGGCTTTGATAACAAAAGCTCAAAGTGTAGAAGCATCTACATTGTTCTCGGCAACGTGGGTTCCGCGGCACTCTAAAGACTAAAGTGTCGCGGAACCCTCATTGTTTTTGCCATATTGGCTTTGATAACAAAAGCTCAAAGTGTAGAAGCATCTACATTGTTTTCGGCAACGAGGGTTCCGCGACACTCTAAAGACTAAAGTCTTTAGAGTGCCGCGGAACCCTCGTTGTTTTTGCCGTATTGGCTTTGATAATAAAAGCTCAAAGTGTAGAAGCATCTACATTGTTTTCGGCAACGAGGGTTCCGCGGCACTCTAAAGACAAAAGTGCCGCCGAACCCTCTTTGTTTTTGCCATATTGGCTTTGATAACAAAAGCTCAAAGTGTAGAAGCATCTACATTGTTTTCGGCAAAGAGGGTTCCGCATCACTCTAAAGACAAAACTCTTTAGAGTGCCGCGGAACCCTCGTTGTTTTTGCCATATTGGCTTTGATAACAAAAGCTCAAAGTGTAGAAGCATCTACATTGTTCTTGGCAACGAGGGTTCCGCGGCACTCTAAAGACTAAAGTCTTTAGAGTGCCGCGGAACCCTCGTTGTTTTTTCCATATGGGCTTTGATAACAAAAGCTCAAAGTGTAGAAGCATCTCCATTGTTTTCGGCAACGAGTGTTCCGCGGCACTCTAAAGAGTAAAGTGCCGCAGAACCCTCGTTGTTTTTGCCATATTGGCTTTGATAACAAAAGCTCAAAGTGTAGAAGCATCTACATTGTTTTCGGCAACGAGGGTTCCGCGGCACTGTAAAGACTAAAGTGCCGCAGAACCCTCGTTGTTTTTGCCATATTGGCTTAGATAACAAAAGCTCAAGGTGTAGAAGCATCTACATTGTTCTCGGCAATGAGGGTTCCGCGGCACTCTAAAGAATGAAGTCTTTAGAGTGCCGCGGAACCCTCGTTGTTTTTGCCGTATTGGCTTTGATAACAAAAGCTCAAAGTGTAGAAGCGTCTTCATTGTTTTCGGCAACGAGGGTTCCGCGGCACTCTAAAGACTAAAGTCTTTAGAGTGCCGCGCAACCCTCGTTGTTTTTCCCTAATTGCCTTTGATAACAAGAGCTCAAAGTGTAGAAGCATCTCCATTTTTTTCGACAACGAGAGTTCCGCGGCACTCTAAAGACTAAAGTGCCGCAGAACCCTCGTTGATTTTGCCATATTGGCTTTGATAACACAAGCTCAAAGTGTAGAAGCATCTACATTGTTTTCGGCAACTAGGGTTCCGCGGCACTCTAAAGACTAAAGTGCCGCAGAACCCTCGTTGTTTTTGCCATATTGGCTTTGATAAGAAAAGCTCAAGGTGTAGAAGCATCTGCATTGTTCTCGGCAACGAGGGTTCTGCGGCACTCTAAAGACTAAAGTCTTCGGAGTGCCACGGAACCCTCGTTGTTTTTGTCATATTGGCTTTGATAATAAAAGCTCAAAGTGTAGAAGCATCTACATTGTTTTCGGCAACGAGGGTTCCGCGGCACTCTAAAGACTAAAGTGCAGTGGAACCCTCGTTGTTTTTGCCATATTGGCTTTGATAACAAAAGCTCAAAGTGTAGAAGCATCTACATTGTTTTCGGCAACGAGGTTTCCGCGGCACTGTAAAGACTAATGTGCCGCAGAACCCTCGTTGTTTTTGCCATATTGGCTTTGATAACAAAAGCTCAAGGTGTAGAAGCATCTACATTGTTCTTGGCAATGAGGGTTCCGCGGCACTCTAAAGACTGAAGTCTTTAGAGTGCCGCGGAACCCTCGTTGTTTTTGCCGTATTGGCTTTGATAACAAAAGCTCAAAGTGTAGAAGCATCTTCATTGTTTTCGGCAACGAGGGTTCCGCGGCACCCTTTAGACTTAAGTCTTTAGAGTGCCGCGGAACCCTCGTTGTTTTTGCCATATTGGCTTTGATAACAAAAGCTCAAAGTGTAGAAGCATCTACATTGTTTTCGGCAACGAGGTTTCCGCGGCACTGTAAAGACTAAAGTGCCGCAGAACCCTCGTTGTTTTTGCCATATTGGCTTTGATAACAAAAGCTCAAGGTGTAGAAGCATCTACATTGTTCTCGGCAACGAGGGTTCCGCGGCACTCTAAAGTCTATAGAGTACCGCGGAACCCTCCTTGTTTTTGCCATATTGGCTTTGATAACAAGAGCTCAAAGTGTAGAAGCATCCTCATTGTTTTCGGCAACGAGAGTTCCGCGGCACTCTAAAGACTAAAGTGCCGCAAAACCTCGTTGTTTTTGCCATATTGGCTTTGATAACAAAAGCTCAAAGTTTAGAAGCATCTACATTGTTTTCGGTAACGAGGGTTCCGCGGCACTCTAAAGACAAACGTGCCGCCGAACCCTCTTTGTTTTTGCCATATTGGCTTTGATAACAAAAGCTCAAAGTGTAGAAGCATCTCCATTGTTTTCGGCAACGAGTGTTCCGCGGCACTCTAAAGACTAAAGTGCCGCAGAACCCTCGTTGTTTTTGCCATATTGGCTATGATAACAGAAGCTCAAAGTGTAGAAGCATCTACATTGTTCTTGGCAACGAGGGTTCCACGGCACTCTAAAGACTAAAGTTTTTAGAGTGCCGCGGAACCCTCGTTGTTTTTTCCATATTGGCTTTGATAACAAAAGCTCGAAGTGTAGAAGCATCTCCATTGTTTTCGGCAACGAGTGTTCCGCGGCTCTCTAAAGACTAAAGTGACGCAGAACCCTCGTTGTTTTTGCCATATTGGCTTTGATAACAAAAGCTCAATGTGTAGAAGCATCTACATTGTTCTCGGCAATGAGGTTTCCGCGGCACTCTAAAGACTGAAGTCTTTAGAGTGCCGCGGAACCCTCGTTGTTTTTGCCGTATTGGCTTTGATAACAAAAGCTCAAAGTGTAGAAGCATCTTCATTGTTTTCGGCAACGAGGGTTCCGCGGCACCCTTTAGACTTAAGTCTTTAGAGTGCCGCGGAACCCTCGTTGTTTTTGCCATATTGGCTTTGATAACAAAAGCTCAAAGTGTAGAAGCATCTACATTGTTTTCGGCAACGAGGTTTCCGCGGCACTGTAAAGACTAAAGTGCCGCAGAACCCTCGTTGTTTTTGCCATATTGGCTTTGATAACAAAAGCTCAAGGTGTAGAAGCATCTACATTGTTCTCGGCAATGAGGGTTCCGCGGCACTCTAAAGTCTATAGAGTGCCGCGGAACCCTCCTTGTTTTTGCCATATTGGCTTTGATAACAAGAGCTCAAAGTGTAGAAGCATCCTCATTGTTTTCGGCAACGAGAGTTCCGCGGCACTCTAAAGACTAAAGTGCCGCAAAAACCTCGTTGTTTTTGCCATATTGGCTTTGATAACAAAAGCTCAAAGTTTAGAAGCATCTACATTGTTTTCGGTAACGAGGGTTCCGCGGCACTCTAAAGACAAACGTGCCGCCGAACCCTCTTTGTTTTTGCCATATTGGCTTTGATAACAAAAGCTCAAAGTGTAGAAGCATCTCCATTGTTTTCGGCAACGAGTGTTCCGCGGCACTCTAAAGACTAAAGTGCCGCAGAACCCTCGTTGTTTTTGCCATATTGGCTTTGATAACAGAAGCTCAAAGTGTAGAAGCATCTACATTGTTCTTGGCAACGAGGGTTCCACGGCACTCTAAAGACTAAAGTTTTTAGAGTGCCGCGGAACCCTCGTTGTTTTTTCCATATTGGCTTTGATAACAAAAGCTCGAAGTGTAGAAGCATCTCCATTGTTTTCGGCAACGAGTGTTCCGCGGCTCTCTAAAGACTAAAGTGACGCAGAACCCTCGTTGTTTTTGCCATATTGGCTTTGATAACAAAAGCTCAAAGTGTAGAAGCATCTACATTGTTCTCGGCAATGAGGTTTCCGCGGCACTCTAAAGACTGAAGTCTTTAGAGTGCCGCGGAACAATCGTTATTTTTGCCATATTGGCTATGATAACAAAAGCTCAAAGTGTAGAAGCATCTTCATTGTTTTCGGCAACGAGGGTTCCGCGGCACCCTTTAGACTTAAGTCTTTAGAGTGCCGCGGAACCCTCGTTGTTTTTGCCATATTGGCTTTGATAACAAAAGCTCAAAGTGTAGAAGCATCTACATTGTTTTCGGCAACGAGGTTTCCGCGGCACTGTAAAGACTAAAGTGCCGCAGAACCCTCGTTGTTTTTGCCATATTGGCTTTGATAACAAAAGCTCAAGGTGTAGAAGCATCTACATTGTTCTCGGCAATGAGGGTTACGCGGCACTCTAAAGTCTATAGAGTACCGCGGAACCCTCCTTGTTTTTGCCATATTGGCTTTGATAACAAGAGCTCAAAGTGTAGAAGCATCTCCATTGTTTTCGGCAACGAGAGTTCCGCGGCACTCTAAAGACTAAAGTGCCGCAAAACCCTCGTTGTTTTTGCCATATTGGCTTTGATAACAAAAGCTCAAAGTTTAGAAGCATCTACATTGTTTTCGGTAACGAGGGTTCCGCGGCACTCTAAAGACAAACGTGCCGCCGAACCCTCTTTGTTTTTGCCATATTGGCTTTGATAACAAAAGCTCAAAGTGTAGAAGCATCTCCATTGTTTTCGGCAACGAGTGTTCCGCGGCACTCTAAAGACTAAAGTGCCGCAGAACCCTCGTTGTTTTTGCCATATTGGCTATGATAACAGAAGCTCAAAGTGTAGAAGCATCTACATTGTTCTTGGCAACGAGGGTTCCACGGCACTCTAAAGACTAAAGTTTTTAGAGTGCCGCGGAACCCTCGTTGTTTTTTCCATATTGGCTTTGATAACAAAAGCTCGAAGTGTAGAAGCATCTCCATTGTTTTCGGCAACGAGTGTTCCGCGGCTCTCTAAAGACTAAAGTGACGCAGAACCCTCGTTGTTTTTGCCATATTGGCTTTGATAACAAAAACTAAAAGTGTAGAAGCATCTACATTGTTTTCGGCAACGAGGGTTCCGCGGCACTCTAAAGACTGAAGTCTTTAGAGTGCCGCGGAACCCTCGTTGTTTTTGCCATATTGGCTTTGATAACAAAAGCTCAAAGTGTAGAAGCATCTACATTGTTTTTGGCAACGAGGGTTCCGCGGCACTGTAAAGACTAAAGTGCCACAGAACCCTCGTTGTTTTTGCCATATTGGCTTTGATAACAAAAGCTCAAGGTGTAGAAGGATCTACATTGTTCTCGGCAACGAAGGTTCCGCGGCACTCTAAAGACTGAAGTGTCGCGGAACCCTCATTGTTTTTGCCATATTGGCTTTGATAAAAAAAGCTCAAAGTGTAGAAGCATCTCCATTGTTTTCGGCAACGAGAGTTCCGCGGCACTCTAAAGACTAAAGTGCCGCAAAACCCTCGTTGTTTTTGCCATATTGGCTTTGATAACAAAAGCTCAAAGTTTAGAAGCATCTACATTGTTTTCGGTAACGAGGGTTCCGCGGCACTCTAAAGACAAACGTGCCGCCGAACCCACTTTGTTTTTGCCATATTGGCTTTGATAACAAAAGCTCAAAGTGTAGAAGCATCTACAATGTTTTCGGCAACGAGGGTTCCGCGACACTCTAAAGACTAAAGTCTTTAGAGTGCCGCGGAACCCTCGTTGTTTTTGCCATATTGGCTTTGATAGTAAAAGCTCAAAGTGTAGAAGCATCTACATTGTTTTCGGCAACGAGGGTTCCGCGGCACTCTAAAGACTAAAGTGTGCCGCCGAACCCTCGTTGTGTTTGCCGAATTGGCTTTGATAACAAAAGCTCAAAGTGTACAAGCATCTACATTGTTTTCGGCAACGAGAGTTCCGCGGCACTCTAAAGAATAAAGTCTTTAGAGTGCCACGGAACCCTCGTTGTTTTGCCATATTGGCTTTGATAATAAAAGCTCAAAGTGTAGAAGCATCTACATTGTTTTCGGCAACGATGGTTCCGCGGCACTCTAAAGACAAAAGTGCCACCGAACCCTCTTTGTTTTTGCCATATTGGCTGATAACAAAAGCTCAAAGTGTAGAAGCATCTACAATGTTTTCGGCAACGAGGGTTCCGCGGCACTCTAAAGACTAAAGTCTTTAGAGTGCCGCAGAACCCTCGTTGTTTTTGCCATATTGGCTTTGAAACCAAAAGCTCAAAGTGTAGAAGCATCTCCATTGTTTTCGGCAACGAGTGTTCCGCGGCACTCTAAAGACTAAAGTGTCGCGGAACCCTCATTGTTTTTGCCATATTAGATTTGATAACAAAAGCTCAAAGTGTAGAAGCATCTACATTGTTCTCGGCAACGTGGGTTCCGCGGCACTCTAAAGACTAAAGTGTCGCGGAACCCTCATTGTTTTTGCCATATTGGCTTTGATAACAAAAGCTCAAAGTGTAGAAGCATCTACATTGTTTTCGGCAACGAGGGTTCCGCGGCACTCAAAAGACTAAAGTCTTTAGAGTGCCGCGGAACCCTCGTTGTTTTTGCCATATTGGCTTTAATAACAAAAGCTCAAAGTGTAGAAGCATCTCCATTGTTTTCGGCAACGAGTGTTCCGCGGCACTCTAAAGACTAAAGTGACGCAGAACCCTCGTTGTTTTTGCCATATTGGCTTTGATAACAAAAGCTCGAAGTGTAGAAGCATCTACATTGTTCTTGGCAACGAGGGTTCCGCGGCACTCTAAAGACTAAAGTGACGCAGAACCCTCGTTGTTTTTGCCATATTGGCTTTGATAACAAAAACTCAAAGTGTAGAAGCATCTACATTTTTTCGGCAACGAGGGTTCCGCGGCACTCTAAAGACAAAAGTGCCGCCGAACCCTCTTTGTTTTTGCCATATTGGCTCTGATAACAAAAGCTCAAAGTGTAGAAGCATCTACATTGTTCTTGGCAACGAGGGTTCCGCGGCACTCTAAAGACTAGTCTTTAGAGTGCCGCGGAACCCTCGTTGTTTTTTCCATATTGGCTTTGATAACAAAAGCTCAAAGTGTAGAAGCATCTACATTGTTCTTGGCAACGAGGGTTCCGCGGCCCTCTAAAGACGAAAGTCTTTAGAGTGCCGCGGAACCCTCGTTGTTTTTTCCATATTGGCTTTGATAACAAAAGCTCAAAGTGTAGAAGCATCTCCATTGTTTTCGGCAACGAAGGTTCCGGGGCACTCTAAAGACTAAAGTGTCGCGGAACCCTCATTGTTTTTGCCATATTGGCTTTGATAACAAAAGCTCAAAGTGTAGAAGCATCTACATTGTTTTCGGCAACGAGGGTTCCGCGGCACTCTAAAGACTAAAGTCTTTAGAGTGCCGCGGAACCCTCGTTGTTTTTGCCGTATTGGCTTTGATAGTAAAAGCTCAAAGTGTAGAAGCATCTACATTGTTTTCGGCAACGAGGTTCCGCGGCACTCTAAAGACAAAAGTGCCGCCGAACCCTCTTTGTTTTTGCCATATTGGCTTTGATAACAAAAGCTCAAAGTGTAGAAGCATCTACATTGTTTTCGGCAACGAGAGTTCCGCGGCACTCTAAAGAATAAAGTCTTTAGAGTGCCACGGAACCCTCGTTGTTTTGCCATATTGGCTTTGATAATAAAAGCTCAAAGTGTAGAAGCATCTACATTGTTTTCGGCAACGATGGTTCCGCGGCACTCTAAAGACAAAAGTGCCACCGAACCCTCTTTGTTTTTGCCATATTGGCCCTGATAACAAAAGCTCAAAGTGTAGAAGCATCTACAATGTTTTCGGCAACGAGGGTTCCGCGGCACTCTAAAGACTAAAGTCTTTAGAGTTCCGCGGAACCCTCGTTGTTTTTGCCATATTGGCTTTGAAACCAAGAGCTCAAAGTGTAGAAGCATCTCCATTGTTTTCGGCAACGAGTGTTCCGCGGCACTCTAAAGACTAAAGTGACGCAGAACCCTCGTTGTTTTTGCCATATTGGCTTTGATAACAAAAGCTCGAAGTGTAGAAGCATCTACATTGTTCTTGGCAACGAGGGTTCCGCGGCACTCTAAAGACTAAAGTCTTTAGAGTGCCGCGGAACCCTCGTTGTTTTTTCCATATTGGCTTTGATAACAAAAGCTCAAAGTGTAGAAGCATCTCCATTGTTTTCGGCAACGAGTGTTCCGCGGCACTCTAAAGACTAAAGTGACGCAGAACCCTCGTTTTTTTTGCCATATTGGCTTTGATAACAAAAACTCAAGGTGTAGAAGGATCTACATTGTTCTCGGCAACGAAGGTTCCGCGGCACTCTAAAGACTAAAGTGTCGCGGAACCCTCATTGTTTTTGCCATATTAGATTTGTTAACAAAAGCTCAAAGTGTAGAAGCATCTACATTGTTCTCGGCAACGTGGGCTCCGCGGCACTCTAAAGACTAAAGTGTCGCGGAACCCTCATTGTTTTTGCCATATTGGCTTTGATAACAAAAGCTCAAAGTGTAGAAGCATCTACATTGTTTTCGGCAACGAGGGTTCCGCGACACTCTAAAGACTAAAGTCTTTAGAGTGCCGTGGAACCCTCGTTGTTTTTGCCGTATTGGCTTTGATAGTAAAAGCTCAAAGTGTAGAAGCATCTCCATTGTTTTCGGCAACGAGTGTTCCGCGGCACTCTAAAGACTAAAGTGACGCAGAACCCTCGTTGTTTTTGCCATATTGGCTTTGATAACAAAAGCTCGAAGTGTAGAAGCATCTACATTGTTCTTGGCAACGAGGGTTCCGCGGCACTCTAAAGACAAAAGTGCCGCCGAACCCTCTTTGTTTTTGCCATATTGGCTTTGATAACAAAAGCTCAAAGTGTAGAAGCATCTACATTGTTTTGGCAACGAGGGTTCCGCGGCACTCTAAAGACTAAAGTCTTTAACCCTCGTTGTTTTTGCCATATTGGCTTTGATAACAAAAGCTCAAAGTGTAGAAGCATCTACATTGTTTTCGGCAACGAGGGTTCTAAAGACTAAAGTCTTTAGAGTTTTTTGCCATATTGGCTTTGATAACAAAAGCTCAAAGTGTAGAAGCATCTCCATTGTTTTCGGCAACGAAGGTTCCGGGGCACTCTAAAGACTAAAGTGTCGCGGAACCCTCATTGTTTTTGCCATATTGGCTTTGATAACAAAAGCTCAAAGTGTAGAAGCATCTACATTGTTTTCGGCAACGAGGGTTCCGCGACACTCTAAAGACTAAAGTCTTTAGAGTGCCGCGGAACCCTCGTTGTTTTTGCCATATTGGCTTTGATAATAAAAGCTCAAAGTGTAGAAGCATCTACATTGTTTTCGGCAACGAGGGTTCCGCGGCACTCTAAAGACAAAAGTGCCGCCGAACCCTCTTTGTTTTTGCCATATTGGCTTTGATAACAAAAGCTCAAAGTGTAGAAGCATCTACATTGTTTTCGTCAACGAGGGTTCCGCGGCACTCTAAAGACTAAAGTCTTTAGAGTGCCACGGAACCCTCGTTGTTTTTGCCATATTGGCTTTGATAATAAAAGCTCAAAGTGTAGAAGCATCTACATTGTTTTCGGCAACGAGGGTTCCGCGGAACTCTAAAGACAAAAGTGCCGCCGAACCCTCTTTGTTTTTGCCATATTGGCTTTGATAACAAAAGCTCAAAGTGTAGAAGCATCTCCATTGTTTTCGGCAACGAGTGTTCCGCGGCTCTCTAAAGACTAAAGTGACGCAGAACCCTCATTGTTTTTGCCATATTGGCTTTGATAACAAAAGCTCAAAGTGTAGAAGCATCTACATTGTTCTCGGCAACGTGGGTTCCGCGGCACTCTAAAGATTAAAGTGTCGCGGAACCCTCACTTGTTTTTGCCATATTGGCTTTGATAACAAAAGTTCAAAGTGTAGAAGCATCTACATTGTTTTCGGCAACGAGGGTTCCGCGGCACTCTAAAGACAAAAGTGCCGCCGAACCCTCTTTCTTTTTGCCATATTGGCTTTGATAACAAAAGCTCAAAGTGTAGAAGCATCTACATTGTTTTCGTCAACGAGGGTTCCGCGGCACTCTAAAGACAAAAGTGCCGCCGAACCCTCTTTGTTTTTGCCATATTGGCTTTGATAACAAAAGCTCAAAGTGTAGAAGCATCTCCATTGTTTTCGGCAACGAGTGTTCCGCGGCACTCTAAAGACTAAAGTGACGAAGAACCCTCGTTGTTTTTGCCATATTGGCTTTGATAACAAAAACTCAAAGTGTAGAATCATCTACATTGTTTTCGGCAACGAGGGTTCCGCGGCACTCTAAAGACTAAAGTCTTTAGAGTGCCATTGTTCTGCGGAACCCTCGTTTTTTTTGCCATATTGGCTTTGATAACAAAAGCTCAAAGTGTAGAAGCATCTACATTGTTTTCGGCAACGAGGGTTCCGCGGCACTGTAAAGACTAAAGTGCCGCAGAACCCTCGTTGTTTTTGCCAGATTGGCTTTAATAACAAAAGCTCAAGGTGTAGAAGCATCTACATTGTTCTCGACAATGAGGGTTGCGCGGCACTCTAAAGACGGAAGTCATAAGAGTGGCGCGGGACCCTGGTTGTTTTTGCCATATTGGCTTTGATAACAAGAGCTCAAAGTGTAGAAGCATCGACATTGTTTTCGGCAACTAGTGTTCCGCGGCACTCTAAAGACTAAAGTGACGCAGAACCCTCGTTGTTTTTGCCATATTGGCTTTAATAACAAAAGCTCAAGGTGTAGAAGCATCTACATTGTTCTCGACAATGAGGGTTCCGCGGCACTCTAAAGACTGAAGTCTTTAGAGTGCCACGGAACCCTCGTTGTTTTTGCCATATTGGCTTTGATAATAAAAGCTCAAAGTGTAGAAGCATCTACATTGTTTTCGGCAACGAGGGTTCCGCGGAACTCTAAAGACAAAAGTGCCGCCGAACCCTCTTTGTTTTTGCCATATTGGCTTTGATAACAAAAGCTCAAAGTGTAGAAGCATCTCCATTGTTTTCGGCAACGAGTGTTCCGCGGCTCTCTAAAGACTAAAGTGACGCAGAACCCTCATTGTTTTTGCCATATTGGCTTTGATAACAAAAGCTCAAAGTGTAGAAGCATCTACATTGTTCTCGGCAACGTGGGTTCCGCGGCACTCTAAAGATTAAAGTGTCGCGGAACCCTCATTGTTTTTGCCATATTGGCTTTGATAACAAAAGCTCAAAGTGTAGAAGCATCTACATTGTTTTCGGCAACGAGGGTTCCGCGACACTCTAAAGACTAAAGTCTTTAGAGTGCCGCGGAACCCTCGTTGTTTTTGCCGTATTGGCTTTGATAGTAAAAGCTCAAAGTGTAGAAGCATCTACATTGTTTTCGGCAACGAGGGTTCCGCGGCACTCTAAAGACAAAAGTGCCGCAGAACCCTCTTTGTTTTTGCCATATTGGCTTTGATAACAAAAGCTCAAAGTGTAGAAGCATCTACATTGTTTTCGTCAACGAGGGTTCCGCGGAACTCTAAAGACCAAAGTCTTTAGAGTGCCACGGAACCCTCGTTGTTTTTGCCATATTGGCTTTGATAATAAAAGCTCAAAGTGTAGAAGCATCTACATTGTTTTCGGCAACGAGGGTTCCGCGGAACTCTAAAGACAAAAGTGCCGCCGAACCCTCTTTGTTTTTGCCATATTGGCTTTGATAACAAAAGCTCAAAGTGTAGAAGCATCTCCATTGTTTTCGGCAACGAGTGTTCCGCGGCTCTCTAAAGACTAAAGTGACGCAGAACCCTCATTGTTTTTGCCATATTGGCTTTGATAACAAAAGCTCAAAGTGTAGAAGCATCTACATTGTTCTCGGCAACGTGGGTTCCGCGGCACTCTAAAGATTAAAGTGTCGCGGAACCCTCACTGTTTTTGCCATATTGGCTTTGATAACAAAAGTTCAAAGTGTAGAAGCATCTACATTGTTTTCGGCAACGAGGGTTCCGCGGCACTCTAAAGACAAAAGTGCCGCCGAACCCTCTTTCTTTTTGCCATATTGGCTTTGATAACAAAAGCTCAAAGTGTAGAAGCATCTACATTGTTTTCGTCAACGAGGGTTCCGCGGCACTCTAAAGACAAAAGTGCCGCCGAACCCTCTTTGTTTTTGCCATATTGGCTTTGATAACAAAAGCTCAAAGTGTAGAAGCATCTCCATTGTTTTCGGCAACGAGTGTTCCGCGGCACTCTAAAGACTAAAGTGACGAAGAACCCTCGTTGTTTTTGCCATATTGGCTTTGATAACAAAAACTCAAAGTGTAGAATCATCTACATTGTTTTCGTCAACGAGGGTTCCGCGGCACTCTAAAGACAAAAGTGCCGCCGAACCCTCTTTGTTTTTGCCATATTGGCTTTGATAACAAAAGCTCAAAGTGTAGAAGCATCTCCATTGTTTTCGGCAACGAGTGTTCCGCGGCACTCTAAAGACTAAAGTGACGAAGAACCCTCGTTGTTTTTGCCATATTGGCTTTGATAACAAAAACTCAAAGTGTAGAATCATCTACATTGTTTTCGGCAACGAGGGTTCCGCGGCACTCTAAAGACTAAAGTCTTTAGAGTGCCGCGGAACCCTCGTTTTTTTTGCCATATTGGCTTTGATAACAAAAGCTCAAAGTGTAGAAGCATCTACATTGTTTTCGGCAACGAGGGTTCCGCGGCACTGTAAAGACTAAAGTGCCGCAGAACCCTCGGGGTTTTGCCAGATTGGCTTTGATAACAAATGCTCAAGGAGTAGAAGCATCTACATTGTTCTCGACAATGAGGGTTCCGCGGCACTCTAAAGACTGAAGTCTTTAGAGTGCCGCGGAACCCTGGTTGTTTTTGCCATATTGGCTTTGATAACAAGAGCTCAAAGTGTAGAAGCATCTCCATTGTTTTCGGCAACGAGTGTTCCGCGGCACTCTAAAGACTAAAGTGACGAAGAACCCTCGTTGTTTTTGCCATATTGGCTTTGATAACAAAAACTCAAAGTGTAGAATCATCTACATTGTTTTCGGCAACGAGGGTTCCGCGGCACTCTAAAGACTAAAGTCTTTAGAGTGCCACGGAACCCTCGTTTTTTTGCCATATTGGCTTTGATAACAAAAGCTCAAAGTGTAGAAGCATCTACATTGTTTTCGGCAACGAGGTTCCGCGGCACTGTAAAGACTAAAGTGCCGCAGAACCCTCGTTGTTTTTGCCAGATTGGCTTTAATAACAAAAGCTCAAGGTGTAGAAGCATCTACATTGTTCTCGACAATGAGGGTTCCGCGTCACTCTAAAGACTGAAGTCTTTAGAGTGCCGCGGAACCCTGGTTGTTTTTGCCATATTGGCTTTGATAACAAGAGCTCAAAGTGTAGAAGCATCGACATTGTTTTCGGCAACTAGTGTTCCGCGGCACTCTAAAGACTAAAGTGACGCAGAACCCTCGTTGTTTTTGCCATATTGGCTTTAATAACAAAAGCTCAAGGTGTAGAAGCATCTACATTGTTCTCGACAATGAGGGTTCCGCGGCACTCTAAAGACTGAAGTCTTTAGAGTGCCGCGGAACCCTGGTTGTTTTTGCCGTATTGGCTTTGATAACAAAAGCTCAAAGTGTAGAAGCATCTTCATTGTTTTCGGCAACGAGGGTTCCGCGGCACTCTAAAGACTAAAGTGCCGCAGAACCCTCATTGTTTTTGCCATATTGGCTTTGATAACAAAAGCTCAAAGTGTAGAAGCATCTACATTGTTCTCGGCAATGTGGGTTCCGCGGCACGCTAAAGACTAAAGTGTCGCGGAACCCTCATTGTTTTTGCCATATTGGCTTTGATAACAAAAGCTCAAAGTGTAGAAGCATCTCCATTGTTTTCGGCAACGAGGGTCCGCGGCACTCTAAAGACTAAAGTCTATAGAGTGCCGCGGAACCCTCTTTGTTTTTGCCATATTGGCTTTGATAACAAAAGCTCAAAGTGTAGAAGCATCTACATTGTTTTCGTCAACGAGGGTTCCTCGGCACTCTAAAGACTAAAGTCTTTAAAGTGCCACGGAACCCTCGTTGTTTTTGCCATATTGGCTTTGATACCAAAAGCTCAAAGTGTAGAAGCATCTACATTGTTCTCGGCAACGTGGGTTCCGCGGCACTCTAAAGACTAAAGTGTCGCGGAACCCTCATTGTTTTTTCCATATTGTCTTTGATAGTAAAAGCTCAAAGTGTAGAAGCATCGACATTGTTTTCGGCAACGAGTGTTCCGCGGCACTCTAAAGACTAAAGTGACGCAGAACCCTCGTTGTTTTTGCCATATTGGCTTTAATAACAAAAGCTCAAGGTGTAGAAGCATCTACATTGTTCTCGACAATGAGGGTTCCGCGGCACGCTAAAGAATGAAGTCTTTAGAGTGCCGCGGAACCCTCGTTATTTTTGCTAAATTGGCTTTGGTGCCACATTGGTTTTGATAACAAAAGCTGAAAGTGTAGAAGCATCTACATTGTTTTCAGCTTTAGTCTTTAGAGTGCCGCGGAACCCTCTTTGTTTTTGCCATATTGGCTTTGATAACAAAACTAAAAGTGTAGAAGCATCTACATTGTTTTCGGCAACGAGGTTCCGCGGCACTCTAAAGAATAAAGTCTTCAGAGTGCCGCGGAACACTCTTTGTTTTTGCCATATTGGCTTTGATAACACAAGCTCAAAGTGTAGAAGCATCTACATTTTTATCGGCAACGAGGGTTCCGCGGCACTCTAAAGAATAAAGTCTTTAGAGTGCCGCAGAACCCTCGTTGATTTTGCCACATTGGCTTTGATAACAAAAGCTCAAAGTGTAGAAGCATCTACATTTTTTTCGGCAATGAGGGTTCTGCGGCACTTTAAAGAGTAAAGTGCCGCGGAACCCTCGTTGTTTTTGCCGCATTGGCTTTGATAACAAAAGCTCAAAGTGTAGAAGCATCTACATTGTTTTCCGCAACGAGGGTTCCGCGGAACTCTAAAGACTAAAGTCTTTAGAATGCCGCAGAACCGTCGTTGTTTTTGCCATATTGGCTTTGATAACAATAGCTTAAAGTGTAGAAGCATCTACATTGTTTTCGGCAATGAGGGTTCCGAGGCACTCTAAAGACTAAAGTGCCGCGGAACCCTAGTTGTTTTTGCCATATTGGCTTTGATAACAAAAGCTCAAAGTGTAGAAGCATCTACATTGTTCTCACTAACGACGGTTCTGCGGCACTCTAAAGACTAAAGTCTTTAGAGTGCCGCGGAACCCTCGTTTTTGTTTTGATGCCACTTTGGCTTTGATAACAAAAGCTCAAAGTGTAGAAGCATCTACATTGTTCTTGGAAACGAGGGTTCCGCGGCACTCTAAAGACTAAAGTTATCGGCAAGGAGGGTTCCGCGGCACTCTAAAGACTAAAGTATTTAGAGTGCCGTGGAACCCTCGTTGTTTTTGCCAGATTGGCTTTGATAACAAAAGCTCAAAGTGTAGAAGCATCTA
This sequence comes from Emydura macquarii macquarii, assembly GCF_026122565.2. NCBI lineage: Eukaryota > Metazoa > Chordata > Testudines > Chelidae > Emydura > Emydura macquarii. The sequence continues at coordinate 32,022 of NW_027133182.1, read as the reverse complement.
CATTGTTTTCGGCAACGAGGGTTCCGCGGCACTCTAAAGTCTTTAGAGTGCCACGGAACCCTCGTTGTTTTTGCCATATTGGCATATTGGTTTTTTTTGACATATTGGCTTTCATAACAAAAGCTCAAAGTGTAGAAGCATCTACATTGTTTTCGGCAACGAGGGTTCCGCATCACTCTAAAGACTAAACTCTTTAGAGTGCCGCGGAACCTCGTTGTTTTTGCCATATTGGCTTTGATGCCAAATTGGTTTTGATAACAAAAGCTGAAAGTGTAGAAGCATCTACATTGTTTTCGGCTTTAGTCTTTAGAGTGCCGCGGAACCCTCGTTGTTTTTTGCCATATTGGCTTGGATGCCACATTGGCTTTGTTAACAAAAGCTCAAAATGTAGAAGCATCTACATTGTTTTCGGCAACGAGGTTTCCGCGGCCCTCTAAAGACTAAAGTCTTTAGAGTGCCGTGGAACCCTCGTTGTTTTTGCCATATTGGCTTTGATAACAAAAGCTCAAAGTGTAGAAGCATCTACATTGTTTTCGGCAACGAGAGTTCCGCGGCACACTAAAGACTAAAATCTTTAGAGTGCCGTGGAACCCTCGTTGTTTTTCCCATATTGGCTTTGATAAAAAAAGCTCAAAGTGTAGAAGCATCTACATTGTTTTCGGCAACGAGGTTCTGCGGCACTCTAAAGTCTTTAGAGTGCCGCGGAACCCTCGTTGTTTTTGCCACATTAGCGTTGATAACAAAAGCTCAAAGTGTAGAGGCATCTACATTGTTTTCGGCAACGTGGTTTCCGCGGCACTCTAAAGACTAAAGTCTTGAGAGTGCCGCGAAACCCTCGTTGTTTTGCCATATTGGCTTCGATGCCACATTGGCTTTGATAACAAAAGCTCAAAGTGTAGAAGCATCTAAATTGTTTTCGGCAACGAGGGTTCCGCGGCACTCTAAAGACTAAAGTCTTTAGAGTGCCGTGGAACCCTCGTTGTTTTTGCCATATTGGCTTTGATAACAGAAGCTCAAAGTGTAGAAGCATCTACATTGTTTTCGGCAACGAGGTTCCGCGGCACTCTAAAGACTAAAGTCTTTAGAGTGTCGCGGAACCCTCGTTATTTTGCTATATTGGCTTTGGTGCCACATTGGTTTTGATAACAAAAGCTGAAAGTGTAGAAGCATCTACATTGTTTTCAGCTTTAGTCTTTAGAGTGCCGCGGAACCCTCTTTGTTTTGGCCATATTGGCTTTGATAACAAAAACTAAAAGTGTAGAAGCATCTACATTGTTTTCGGCAACGAGGGTTCCGCGGCACTCTAAAGAATAAAGTCTTTAGAGTGCCGCGGAACACTCGTTGTTTTTGCCATATTGGCTTTGATAACACAAGCTCAAAGTGTAGAAGCATCTACATTTTTATCGGCAACGAGGGTTCCGCGGCACTCTAAAGAATAAAGTCTTTAGAGTGCCGCAGAACCCTCGTTGATTTTGCCACATTGGCTTTGATAACAAAAGCTCAAAGTGTAGAAGCATCTACATTGTTCTCGGCAACGAGGGTTCAGCGGCAGTCTAAAGAATAAAATCTTGAGAGTGCCACGGAACCCTCGTTGTTTTTGCCATATTGGCTTTGATAACAAAAGCTCAAAGTGTAGAAGCATCTACATTATTTTCGGCAATGAGGGTTCTGCGGCACTTTAAAGAGTAAAGTGCCGCGGAACCCTCGTTGTTTTTGCCGCATTGGCTTTGATAACAAAAGCTAAAAGTGTAGAAGCATCTACATGGTTTTCCTCATCGAGGGTTCCGCGGAACTCTAAAGACTAAAGTGCCGCGGAACCCTCGTTGTTTTTGCCACATTGACTTTGATAACAAAAGCTCAAATGTAGAAGCATCTACATTGTTTTCGGTAACGAGGGTTCCGCGGCACTCTAAAGACTAAAGTCTTTAGAGTTCCGCGGAACCCTCGTTGTTTTTGCCATATTGGCTTTGATGCCACATTGGCTTTGATAACAAAAGCTCAAAGTGTAGAAGCATCTACATTGTTTTCGGCAACGAGGGTTCCTCTGCACTCTAAAGACTAAAGTCTTTAGAGTGCCGCGGAACCCTCGTTGTTTTTGCCATATTGGCTTTGATAACAATAGCTCAAAGTGTAGAAGCATCTACATTGTTTTCGGCAATGAGGGTTCCGAGGCACTCTAAAGACTAAAGTGCCGCGGAACCCTAGTTGTTTTTGCCATATTGGCTTTGATAACAAAAGCTCAAAGTGTAGAAGCATCTACATTGTTCTCAGCAACGACGGTTCTGCGGCACTCTAAAGACTAAAGTCTTTAGAGTGCCGCGGAACCCTCGTTTTTGGCTTTGATGCCACTTTGGCTTTGATAACAAAAGCTCAAAGTGTAGAAGCATCTACATTGTTCTTGGAAACGAGGGTTCCGCGGCACTCTAAAGACTAAAGTGCCGCGGAACCCTCTTTGTTTTTGCCATATTGGCTTTGATAACAAAAGCTCAAAGTATAGAACATCGACATTGTTTTCGGCAACGAGGGTTCTCCGGCACTCTAAAGACTAAAGTTATCGGCAAGGAGGGTTCCGCGGGCCTCTAAAGACTAAAGTCTTTAGAGTGCCGTGGAACCCTCGTTGTTTTTGCCATATTGGCTTTGATAACAAAAGCTCAAAGTGTAGAAGCATCTACATTGTTGTTGGCAACGAGGGTTCCGCGTCACTCTAAAGTCTTTAGAGTGCCGCAGAACCCTCGTTGTTTTTGCCATATTGGCTTTGATAACAAAAGCTCAAAGTGTAGAAGCATCTACATTGTTTTCGGCAACGAGGGTTCCGCGGCACTCTAAAGTCTTTAGAGTGCCACGGAACCCTCGTTGTTTTTGCCATATTGGCATATTGTTTTTTTTTGACATATTGGCTTTCATAACAAAAGCTCAAAGTTTAGAAGCATCTACATTGTTTTCGGCAACGAGGGTTCCGCATCACTCTAAATACTAAACTCTTTAGAGTGCCGCGGAACCCTCGTTGTTTTTGCCATATTGGCTTTGATGCCAAATTGGTTTTGATAACAAAAGCTGAAAGTGTAGAAGAATCTACATTGTTTTCGGCTTTAGTCTTTAGAGTGCCGCGGAACCCTCGTTGTTTTTGCCATATTGGCTGTGATAACAAAAGCTCAAAGTGTAGAAGCATCTACATTGTTTTCGGCAACGAGAGTTCCGCGGCACTCTAAAGACTAAAGTGCCGCGGAACCCTCGTTGATTTTGCCATATTGGTTTTGATAACAAAAGCTCAAAGTGTAGAAGCATCTACATTGTTTTCGGCAACGAGGGTTCTGCGGCACTCTAAAGACCAAAGTGCCGCGGAACCCTCGTTGTTTTTGCCACATTGACTTTGATAACAAAAGCTCAAATGTAGAAGCATCTACATTGTTTTCGGTAACGAGGGTTCCGCGGCACTCTAAAGACTAAAGTCTTTAGAGTTCCGCGGAACCCTCGTTGTTTTTGCCATATTGGCTTTGATGCCACATTGGCTTTGATAACAAAAGCTCAAAGTGTAGAAGCATCTACATTGTTTTCGGCAACGAGGGTTCCTCTGCACTCTAAAGACTAAAGTCTTTAGAGTGCCGCGAACCCTCGTTGTTTTTGCCATATTGGCTTTGATAACAAAAGCTCAAAGTGTAGAAGCATCTACATTGTTTTCGGCAACGAGGGTTCCTCTGCACTTTAAAGACTTTAGTCTTTAGAGTGCCGTGGAACCCTCGTTGTTTTTGCCATATTGGCTTGGATGCCACATTGGCTTTGATAACAAAAGCTCAAAATGTAGAAGCATCTACATTGTTTTCGCAACGAGGGTTCACCGCGGCACTCTACAGACTCACGTCGTTAGAGTGCCGTGGAACCCTCGTTGTTTTTGCCATATTGGCTTTGATAACAAAAGCTCAAAGTGTAGAAGCATCTACATTGTTTTCGGCAACGAGAGTTCCGCGGCACACTAAAGACTAAAATCTTTAGAGTGCCGTGGAACCCTCGTTGTTTTTCCCATATTGGCTTTGATAACAAAAGCTCAAAGTGTAGAAGCTTCTACATTGTTTTCGGCAACGAGGGTTCCGCGGCACTCTAAAGTCTTTAGAGTGCCGTGGAACCCTCGTTGTTTTTGCCATATTGGCTTCGATGCCACATTGGCTTTGATAACAAAAGCTCAAAGTGTAGAAGCATCTACATTGTTTTCGGCAACGAGGGTTCCGCGGCACTCTAAAGACTAAAGTCTTTAGAGTGCCGTGGAACCCTCGTTGTTTTTGCCATATTGGCTTTGATAACAAAAGCTCAAAGTGTAGAAGCATCTACATTGTTTTCGGCAACGAGGGTTCCGCGGCGCTCTAAAGACTCAAGTCTTTAGAATGCCGCGGAACCCTCGTTATTTTTGCTATATTGGCTTTGGTGCCATATTGGTTTTGATAAAAAAAGCTGAAAGTGTAGAAGCATCTACATTGTTTTCAGCTTTAGTGTTTAGAGTGCCGCGGAACCCTCGTTGTTTTTGCCATATTGGCTTTGATAACAAAAACTAAAAGTGTAGAAGCATCTACATTGTTTTCGGCAACGAGGGTTCCGCGGCACTCTAAAGAATAAAGTCTTTAGAATGCCGCGGAACACTCGTTGTTTTTGCCATATTGGCTTTGATAACACAAGCTCAAAGTGTAGAAGCATCTACATTTTTATCGGCAATGAGGGTTCCGCGGCACTCTAAAGAATAAAGTCTTTAGAGTGCCGTGGAACCCTCGTTGTTTTTGCCATATTGGCTTTGATAACAAAAGCTCAAAGTGTAGAAGCATCTACATTGTTTTCAGCAACGAGGTTCCGCGGCACTCTAATGACTAAAGTCTTTAAAGACTAGTCTTTAGAGTGCCGGGAACCCTCGTTGTTTTTGCCATATTGGCTTTGATAACAAAAGATCAAAGTGTAGAAGCATCTACATTGTTTTCGGCAACGAGGGTTCCGCGGCACTCTAAAGACTAAAGTCTTTAGAGTGCCGCGGAACCCTCTTTGTTTTTGCCATATTGGCTTTGATAACAAAAGCTCAAAGTGTAGAACATCTACATTGTTTTCCGCAACGAGGGTTCTCCGGCACTCTAAAGACTAAAGTGCCGCGGAATCCTCGTTGTTTTTGCCATATTGGCTTTGATAACAAAAGCTCAAAGCGTAGAAGCATCTACATTGTTCTCGGCAACGAGGGTCCCATGGCTCTCTAAAGACTAAAGTCTTTGGGGTGACGCGGAACCCTCTTAGAGTGGCGCGGAACCCTCGTTGTTTTTGCCATATTGGCTTTGATAACAAAAGCTCAAAGTGTAGAATCATCTACATTGTTTTCGGCAACGACTGTTCCGCGGCACTCTAAAGACTAAATTATTTAGAGTGCCGCGGAACCCTCGTTGTTTTTCCATATTGGCTTTGATGCCACATTGGCTTTGATAACAAAAGCTCAAAGTGTAGAAGTATCTACATTGTTTTCGGCAACGAGGGTTCCGCGGCACTCTGAAGACTTTAGTCTTTAGAGTGCCGCGGAATCCTCGTTGTTTTTGCCATATTGGCTTTGATGCCTCATTGGCATTGATAACAAAAGCTAAAAGAGTAGAAGCATCTACATTGTTTTCGGCAACGAGGGTTCGGCGGCACTCTAAAGACTAAAGTCTTCAGAGTGCCGCGGAACCCTCGTTGTTTTTGTCATATTGGCTTTGATAACAAAAGCTCAAAGTGTAGAAGCATCTACATTGTTTTCGGCAACGAGGGTTCTGCGGCACTCTAAAGACTAAAGTGCCGCGGACCCATCATTGTTTTTGCCATATTGGCTTTGATAACAAAAGCTCAAAGTGTAGAAGCATCTACATTGTTTTCGGCAAAGAGGGTTCTGCGGCACTCTAAAGATTAAAGTGCCGTGGAATCCTCGTTGTTTTTGCCATATTGGCTTTGATAACAAAAGCTCAAAGTATAGAAGCATCTACATTGTTCTCGGCAACGAGGATTCCGTGGCACTCTAAAGACTAAAGTCTTTAGAGTGCCTCGGAACCTCGTTGTTTTTGCCATATTGGCTTTGATGACACTTTGGCTTTGATAACAAAAGCTCAAAGTGTAGAAGCATCTACATTGTTCTTGGCAACGAGGGTTCCGCAGCACTCTAAAGACTAAAGTGCCGCGGAACCCTCGTCGTTTTTGCCATATTGGCTTTGATAACAAAAGCTCAAAGTGTAGAAACATCTACATTGTTTTCGGCAACGACTGTTCCGCGGCACTCTAAAGACTAAATTATTTAGAGTGCCGCGGAACCCTCGTTGTTTTTGCCATATTGGCTTTGATGCCCAATTGGCTTTGATAACAAAAGCTCAAAGTGTAGAAGCATCTACATTGTTTTCGGCAACTAGGGTTCCGCGGCACTCTAAAGAATAAAGTGCCGCAGAACCCTCGTTGTTTTTGCCATATTGGCTTTGATAACAAAAGCTCAAAGTGTAGAAGCATCTACATTGATTTCGGCAACGAGGGTTCCGCGGCACTAGAAAGACTAAAGTCTTTAGAATGCCGCGGCACCCTCGTTGTTTTTGCCGTATTGGCTTTGATAAAAAAATCTCAACGTGTAGAAGCATCTACAGTGTTTTCGGCACCGAGGGTTCCGCGGCACTCTAAAGAATAAAGTGCCGCGGAACCCTCTTTGTTTTTGCCATATTGTCTTTGATAACAACAGCTCAAAGTGTAGAAGCATCTACATTGTTTTCGGCAATGAGGGTTCTGCAGCACTCTAAAGACTAAAGTGCCCCGGAACCATCGTTGTTTTTGCCATATTGGCTTTGATAACAAAAGCTCAAAGTGTAGAAGCATCTACATTGTTTTCGGCAATGAGGGTTGCGCGGCACTCTAAAGATTAAAGTCTTTAGAGTGCCGCGGAATCCTCGTTGTTTTTGCCATATTGGCTTTGATAACAAAAGCTCAAAGTGTAGAAGCATCTACTTTGTTTTCGGCAACGAGGGTTCCGCGGCACTCTAATGACTAAAGTCTTTAAAGACAAGACTTTAGAGTGCCGCGGAACCCTCGTTGTTTTTGCCATATTGGCTTTGATAACAAAAGATCAAAGTGTGGAAGCATCTACATTGTTTTCGGCAACGAGGGTTCAGCGGCACTCTATAGACTAAAGTCTTTAGAATGCCGCGGAACCCTCGTTGTTTTTGCCATATTGGCTTTGATACCAAAAGCTCAAAGTGTAGAAGCATCTACATTGTTTTCGGCAACGAGGGTTCTGCGGCACTCTAAAGACTAAAGTGCCGCGGAACCCTCGTTGTTTTTGCCATATTGGCTTTGATAACAAAAGCTCAAAGTGTAGAAGCATCTACATTGTTCTCGGCAACGAGGGTTCCGCGGCACTCTAAAGACTAAAGTCTTTAGAGTGCTGCGGAACCCTCGTTGTTTTTGCCATATTGGCTTTGATAACAAAAGCTCAAAGTGTAGAAGCATCTACATTGTTTTCGGCAACGAGGGTTCCGCGGTACTCTAAAGACTAAAGTGCCGCGGAACCCTCGTTGTTTTTGCCATATTGGCTTTGATAACAAAAGCTCAAAGTGTAGAAGCATCTACATTGTTTTCGGCAATGAGCGTTCCGCGGCACTCTATAGACTAAAGTCTTTAGAGTGCCACGGAACCCTCGTTGTTTTTGCCATATTGGCTTTGATAACAAAAGCTCAAAGTGTAGAAGCATCTACATTGTTTTCGGCAACGAGGGTTCCGCGGCACTCTAAAGACTAAAGTCTTTAGAGTGCCGCGAACCCTTGTTGTTTTTGCCATATTGGCTTTGATAACAAAAGCTCAAAGTGTAGAAGCATCTACATTGTTTTCGGCAATGAGGGTTCTGCGGCACTCTAAAGACTAAAGTGCAGCGGAACCCTCGTTGTTTTTGCCATATTGGCTTTGATAACAAAGCTCAAAGTGTAGAAGCATCTACATTGTTTTCGGCAACGAGGGTTCCGCGGCACTCTAAAGACAAAGTCTGCCGCAGAACCCTCGTTGTTTTTGCCATATTGGCTTTGTTAACAAAAGCTCAAAGTGTAGAAGCATCTACATTGTTTTTCGGCAACGAGGGTTCCGCGGCACTCTAAAGACTAAAGTGCCGCAGAACCCTCGTTGTTTTTGCCATATTGGCTTTGATAACAAAAGCTCAAAGTGTAAAAGCATCTCCATTGTTTTCGGCAACGAGGGTTCCGCGGCACTATAAAGGCTAAAGTCTTTAGAGTGCCGCGGAAACCTCGTTGTTTTTGCCATATTGGCTTTGATAACAAAAGCTCAAAGTGTAGAAGCATCTACATTGTTTTCGGCAACGAGGGTTCCGCGGCACTCTAAAGACTAAAGTGCCGCGGAACCCTCGTTGTTTTTGAAATATTGGCTTTGATAACAAAAGCTCAAAGTGTAAAAGCATCTACATTGTTTTCGGCAACGAGGGTTCCGCGGCACTCCAAAGACTAAAGTGCCGCGGAACCCTCGTTGTTTTTGCCATATTGGCTTTGATAACAAAAGCTCAAAGTGTAGAAGCATCTACATTGTTTTCAGCAACGAGGGTTCCGTGGCACTCTAAAGACTAGAGTGCCGCGGAACCCACGTTGTTTTTGCCATATTGGCTTTGATAACAAAAGCTCAAAGTGTAGAAGCATCTACATTGTTTTCGGCAACGAGGGTTCCGCGGCACTCTAAAGACTAAAGTCTTTATAGTGCCGCGGAACCCTCGTTGTTTTTGCCATATTGGCATTATGGTGCCATATTGGCTTTGATAACAAAAGCTCAAAGTGTAGAAGCATCTACATTGTTTTCGGCAACGAGGAGTTCCGTGGCACTCTAAAGACTTTATTCTTTAGAGTGCCGCGGAACCCTCGTTGTTTTTGCCATATTGGCTTTGATAACAAAAGCTCAAAGTGTAGAAGCATCTACATTGTTTTCGGCTTTCTAAACTAAAGTCTTTAGAGTGCCGCGGAACCCTCTTTGATTTTGCCACATTGGCTTTGATAACAAAAGCTCAAAGTCTAGAAGCATATACATTTTTTCGGCAACGATGGTTCGTTGTTTTTGCCATATTGGCTTTCATGCCACATTGGCTTTGATAACAAAAGCTCAAAGTGTAGAAGCATCTACATTGTTTTCGGCAACGAGGGTTCCGCGGCACTCTAAAGACTAAAGTGCCGCGGAACCCACGTTGTTTTTGCCATATTGGCTTTGATAACAAAAGCTCAAAGTGTAGCAGCATCTACATTGTTTTTGGCAACGAGGGTTCCGCGGCACTCTAAAGAAAGTCTTTAGAGTGCCGCGGAACCCTCGTTGTTATTGCCATATTGGCTTTGATAACAACAGCTCAAAGTGTAAAAGCATCTACATTGTTCTCGGCAACGAGGGTTCCGCGGCACTCTAAATACTAAAGTGCCGCAGAACCCTCGTTGTTTTTGCCATGTTGGCTTTGATAACAAAAGCTCAAAGTGTAGAAGCATCTACATTGTTTTCGGCAACGAGGGTTCCGCGGCACTCTAAAGACTAAGTCTTTAAAGACTAAAGTGTTTAAAGACTAAAGTCTTTAGAGTGCCGCGGAACACTCGTTGTTTTTGCCTCATTGGCTTTGATAACAAAAGCTCAAAGTGTAGAAGCATCTACATTGTTTTCGGCAACGAGGGTTCCGCGGCACTCTAAAGACTAAAGTTCCGCGGAACCCTCGTTGTTTTTGCCATATTGGCTTTGATAACAAAAGCTCAAAGTGTAGAAGCATCTACATTGTTTTCGGCAACGAGGGTTCCGTGGCACTCTATAGACTAAAGTCTTTAGAGTGCCGCGGAACGCTCGTGGTTTTTACCTTATTGGCTTTGATAACAAAAGCTCAAAGTGTAGAAGCATCTGTATGGTTTTAGGCAACGAGGGTTCTGCAGCACTCTAAAGACTAAAGTGCCGCGGAACCCTCATTGTTTTTGCCATATTGGCTTTGATAGGAAAAGCTCAAAGTGTAGAAGCATCTCCATTGTCCTCGGCAACGAGTGTTCCGCGGCACTATAAAGACTTAAGTCTTTAGAGTGCTGTGGAACCCTCGTTGTTTTTGCCATATTGGCTTTGATAACAAAAGCTCAAAGTGTAGAAGCATCTACATTGTTTTCGGCAACGAGGGTTCCGCGGCACTCTAAAGACTAAAGTCTTTAGAGTGCAGCAGAACCCTCGTTGTTTTTGCCATATTGGCTTTGATGCTAAATTGGTTTTGATAACAAAAGCTCAAAGTGTAGAAGATTCTACATTGTTTTCGGCTTTAGTCTTTAGAGTGCCGCGGAACCCTCGTTGTTTTTGCCATATTGGCTTTGATAACAAAAGGTCAAAGTGTAGAAGCATCTACATTGTTCTCAGCAACGAGGGTTCCGCGGCACTCTAAAGACTAGAGTGCTGCGGAACCCTGGTTGTGTTTGCCATATTGGCTTTGATAACAAAAGCTCAAAGTGTAGAAGCATCTACATTGTTTTCGGCAAGGAGGGTTCCGCGGCACTCTAAAGACTAAAGTCTTCAGAGTGCCGCGGAACCCTCGTTGTTTTTGCCATATTGGCATTATGGTTGTTTTTGCCATATTGGCTTTGATAACAAAAGCTCAAAGTGTAGAAGCATCTACATTGTTCTCGGCAACGAGGGTTACGCGGCACTCTAAAGAATAAAGTCTTTATAGTGTCGCGGAACCCTCGTTGTTTTTGCCATACTGGCTTTGATGCCACATGGGCTTTGATAACAAAATCTCAAAGTGTAGAAGAATCTACATTGTTGTCGGCAACGAGGGTTCCCGCGGCACTCTAAAGACTTTATTCTTTAGAGTGCCGCGGAACCCTCGTTGTTTTTGCCATATTGGCTTTGATAACAAAAGCTCAAAGTGTAGAAGCATCTTAATTGTTTTCGGCTTTAGTCTTTAGAGTGCCTCGGAAACCTCTTTGATTTTGCCACATTGGCTTTGATAACAGAAGCTCAAAGTCTAGAAGCATATACATTTTTTCGGCAACGATGGTTCGTTGTTTTTGCCATATTGGCTTTCATGCCACATTGGCTTTGATAACAAAAGCTCAAAGTGTAGAAGCATCTACATTGTTTTCGGAAACGAGGGTTCCGCGGCACTCTAAAGACTAAAGTGCCGCGGAACCCACGTTGTTTTTGCCATATTGGCTTTGATAACAAAAGCTCAAAGTGTAGCAGCATCTACATTGTTTTTGGAAACGAGGGTTCCGCGGCACTCTAAAGAAAGTCTTTAGAGTGCCGCGGAACCCTCGTTGTTTTTGCCATATTGGCTTTGATAAAAACACCTGAAAGTGTAAAAACATCTACATTGTTCTCGGCAACGAGGGTTCCGCGGCACTCTAAATACTAAAGTGCCGCGGAACCCTCGTTTTTTTGCCAGAGTGGCTTTGAAAACAAAAGCTCAAAGTGTAGAAATATCTCCATTGTTTTCGGCAACGAGGGTTCTGCGGCACTCTAAAGACTAAAGTGCCGCGGAACCCTCGATATTTTTGCCATATTGGCTTTGATAACAAAAGCTCAAAGTGTAGAAGCCTCTACATTGTTTTCGGCAACGAGGGTTCCGCGGCACTCTATAGACTAAAGTCTTTAGAGTGCCGCGGAACCCTCGTTGTTTTTGCCTTATTGGCTTTGATAACAAAAGCTCAAAGTGTAGAAGCATCTATATGGTTTTAGGCAACGAGGGTTCTGCGGCACTCTAAAGACTAAAGTGCCGCGGAACCCTCGTTGTTTTTGCCATATTGGCTTTGATAACAAAAGCTCAAAGTGTAGAAGCATCTCCATTGTTTTCGGCAATGAGGGTTCTGCGGCACTCTAAAGACTAAAGTGCAGCGGAACCCTCGATGTTTTTGCCATATTGGCTTTGATAACAAAAGCTCAAAGTGTAGAAGCATCTATATTGTTCTCGGGAACGAGGGTTCCGCGGCACTCGAAAGACAAAAGTGCCGCGGAACCCTCGTTGTTTTTGCCATATTGGCTTTGTTAACAAAAGCTCAAAGTGTAGAAGTATCTACATTTTTTTCGGCAACGAGGGTTCCGCGGCACTCTAAAGACTAAAGTGCCGCTGTACCCTCGTTGTTTTTGCCATATTGGCTTCGATAACAAAAGCTCAAAGTGTAAAAGCATCTCCATTGTTTTCGGCAAAGAGAGTTCCGCGGCACACTAAAGGCTAAAGTCTTTAGAGTGCCGCGGAAACCTCGTTGTTTTTGCCATATTGGCTTTGATAATAAAAGCTCAAAGTGTAGAAGCATCTACATTGTTTTCGGCAACGAGGGTTCCGCGGCACTCTAAACACTAAAGTGCCGCGGAACCCTCGTTGTTTTTGAAATATTGGCTTTGATAACAAAAGCTCAAAGTGTAAAAGCATCTACATTGTTTTCGGCAACGAGGGTTCCGCGGCACTCCAAAGACTAAAGTGCTGCGGAACCCTCGTTGTTTTTGCCATATTGGCTTTGATAACAAAAGCTCAAAGAGTAGAAGCATCTACATTGTTTTCGGCAACGAGGGTTCCGCGGCACTCTAAAGACTAAAGTGCCGCGGAACCCACGTTGTTTTTTCCATATTGGCTTTGATAACAAAAGCTCAAAGTGTAGAAGCATCTCCATTGTTCTCGGCAACGAGGGTTACGCGGCACTCTAAAGAATAAAGTCTTTATAGTGTCGCGGAACCCTCGTTGTTTTTGCCATGCTGGCTTTGATGCCACATGGGCTTTGATAACAAAATCTCAAAGTGTAGAAGAATCTACATTGTTGTCGGCAACGAGGGTTCCGCGGCACTCTAAAGACTATATTCTTTAGCGGGCCGCGGAACCCTCGTTGTTTTTGCCATATTGGCTTTGATAACAAAAGCTCAAAGTGTAGAAGCATCTAAATTGTTTTCGGCTTTAGTCTTTAGAGTGCCTCGGAAACCTCTTTGATTTTGCCACATTGGCTTTGATAACAAAAGCTCAAAGTCTAGAAGCATATACATTTTTTCGGCAACGATGGTTCGTTGTTTTTGCCATATTGGCTTTCATGCCACATTGGCTTTGATAACAAAAGCTCAATGTGTAGAAGCATCTACATTGTTTTCGGCAACGAGGGTTCCGCGGCACTCTAAAGACTAAAGTGCCGCGGAACCCACGTTGTTTTTGCCATATTGGCTTTGATAACAAAAGCTCAAAGTGTAGCAGCATCTACATTGTTTTTGGAAACGAGGGTTCCGCGGCACTCTAAAGAAAGTCTTTAGAGTGCCGCGAACCCTCGTTGTTATTGCCATATTGGCTTTGATAACAACAGCTCAAAGTGTAAAAGCATCTACATTGTTCTCGGCAACGAGGGTTCCGCGGCACTCTAAATACTAAAGTGCCGCAGAACCCTCGTTGTTTTTGCCATGTTGGCTTTGATAACAAAAGCTCAAAGTGTAGAAGCATCTACATTGTTTTCGGCAACGAGGGTTCCGCGGCACTCTAACGACTAAAGTGCCGCGGAACCCACGTTGTTTTTGCCATATTGACTTTGAGAACAAAAGCTCAAAGTGTAGCAGCATCTACATTGTTTTTGGAAACGAGGGTTCCGCGGCACTCTAAAGAAAGTCTTTAGAGTGCCGCGGAACCCTCGTTGTTTTTGCCATATTGGCTTTGATAACAACAGCTCAAAGTGTAAAAGCATCTACATTGTTCTCGGCAACGAGGGTTCCGCGGCACTCTAAATACTAAAGTGCCGCAGAACCCTCGTTGTTTTTGCCATGTTGGCTTTGATAACAAAAGCTCAAAGTGTAGAAGCATCTACATTGTTTTCGGCAACGAGGTTCCGCGGCACTCTAAAGACTAAGGTCTTTAAAGACTAAAGTGTTTAAAGACTAAAGTCTTTAGAGTGCCGCGGAACACTCGTTGTTTTTGCCTTATTGGCTTTGATAACAAAAGCTCAAAGTGTATCAGCATCTACATGGTTTTAGGCAACAAGGATTCCGCGGCACTCTAAAGACTAAAGTGCCGCGGAACCCACGTTGTTTTTGCCATATTGGCTTTGATAACAAAAGCTCAAAGTGTAGAAGCATCTCCATTGTTCTCGGCAACGAGGGTTACGCGGCACTCTAAAGAATAAAGTCTTTATAGTGTCGCGGAACCCTCGTTGTTTTTGCCATACTGGCTTTGATGCCACATGGGCTTTGATAACAAAATCTCAAAGTGTAGAAGAATCTACATTGTTGTCGGCAACGAGGGTTCCACGGCACTCTAAAGACTTTATTCTTTAGAGTGCCGCGGGACCCTCGGTGTGGTTGCCAGATTGGCGTTGATAACAAAAGCTCAAAGTGTAGAAGCATCTACATTGTTTTCGGCAACGAGGGTTCCGCGGCACTCTAAAGACTAAGGTCTTTAAAGACTAAAGTGTTTAAAGACTAAAGTCTTTCGAGTGCCACGGAACACTCGTTGTTTTTGCCTTATTGGCTTTGATAACAAAAGCTCAAAGTGTAGAAGCATCTACATTGTTTTCGGCAACGAGGGTTCCGCGGCACTCTAAAGACTAAAGTGCCGCAGAACCCTCGTTGTTTTTGCCATATTGGCTTTGTTAACAAAAGCTCAAAGTGTATCAGCATCTACATGGTTTTAGGCAACAAGGATTCCGCGGCACTCTAAAGAATAAAGTGCCGCGGAACCCTCGTTTTTTTTGCCATATTGGCTTTGAAAACAAAAGCTCAAAGTGTAGAAATATCTCCATTGTTTTCGGCAACGAGGGTTCTGCGGCACTCTAAAGACTAAAGTGCCGCGGAACCCTCGATATTTTTGCCATATTGGCTTTGATAACAAAAGCTCAAAGTGTAGAAGCATCTACATTGTTTTCGGCAACGAGGGTTCCGCGGCACTCTATAGACTAAAGTCTTTAGAGTGCCGCGGAACCCTCGTTGTTTTTGCCATATTGGATTTGATAACAAAAGCTCAAAGTGTAGAAGCATCTATATGGTTTTAGGCAACGAGGGTTCTGCGGCACTCTAAAGACTAAAGTGCCGCGGAACCCTCGTTGTTTTTGCCATATTGGCTTTGATAACAAAAGCTCAAAGTGTAGAAGCATCTCCATTGTTTTCGGCAATGAGGGTTCTGCGGCACTCTAAAGACTAAAGTGCAGCGGAACCCTCGATGTTTTTGCCATATTGGCTTTGATAACAAAAGCTCAAAGTGTAGAAGCATCTATATTGTTCTCGGCAACGAGGGTTCCGCGGCACTCGAAAGACAAAAGTGCCGCGGAACCCTCGTTGTTTTTGCCATATTGGCTTTGTTAACAAAAGCTCAAAGTGTAGAAGTATCTACATTTTTTTCGGCAACGAGGGTTCCGCGGCACTCTAAAGACTAAAGTGCCGCTGAACCCTCGTTGTTTTGCCATATTGGCTTCGATAACAAAAGCTCAAAGTGTAAAAGCATCTCCATTGTTTTCGGCAAAGAGAGTTCCGCGGCACACTAAAGGCTAAAGTCTTTAGAGTGCCGCGGAACCCTCGTTGTTTTTGCCATATTGGCTTTGATAATAAAAGCTCAAAGTGTAGAAGCATCTACATTGTTTTCGGCAACGAGGGTTCCGCGGCACTCTAAACACTAAAGTGCCGCGGAACCCTCGTTGTTTTTGAAATATTGGCTTTGATAACAAAAGCTCAAATTGTAAAAGCATCTACATTGTTTTCGGCAACGAGGGTTCCGCGGCACTCCAAAGACTAAAGTGCCGCGGAACCCTCGTTGTTTTTGCCATATTGGCTTCGATAACAAAAGCTCAAAGTGTAGAAGCATCTACATTGTTTTCGGTAACGAGTGTTCCGTGGCACTCTAAAGACTAAAGTGCCGCGGAACCCACGTTGTTTTTTCCATATTGGCTTTGATAACAAAAGCTCAAAGTGTAGAAGCATCTCCATTGTTCTCGGCAACGAGGTTACGCGGCACTCTAAAGAATAAAGTCTTTATAGTGTCGCGGAACCCTCGTTGTTTTTGCCATACTGGCTTTGATGCCACATGGGCTTTGATAACAAAATCTCAAAGTGTAGAAGAATCTACATTGTTGTCGGCAACGAGGTTCCGCGGCACTCTAAAGACTTTATTCTTTAGAGTGCCGCGGAACCCTCGTTGTTTTGCCATATTGGCTTTGATAACAAAAGCTCAAAGTGTAGAAGCATCTAAATTGTTTTCGGCTTTAGTCTTTAGAGTGCCTCGGAAACCTCTTTGATTTTGCCACATTGGCTTTGATAACAAAAGCTCAAAGTCTAGAAGCATATACATTTTTTCGGCAACGATGGTTCGTTGTTTTTGCCATATTGGCTTTCATGCCACATTGGCTTTGATAACAAAAGCTCAAAGTGTAGAAGCATCTACATTGTTTTCGGCAACGAGGGTTCCGCGGCACTCTAAAGACTAAAGTGCCGCGGAACCCACGTTGTTTTTGCCATATTGGCTTTGATAACAAAAGCTCAAAGTGTAGCAGCATCTACATTGTTTTTGGAAACGAGGGTTCCGCGGCACTCTAAAGAAAGTCTTTAGAGTGCCGCGGAACCCCTCGTTGTTTTGCCATATTGGCTTTGATAACAACAGCTCAAAGTGTAAAAGCATCTACATTGTTCTCGGCAACGAGGGGTTCCGCGGCACTCTAAATACTAAAGTGCCGCAGAACCCTCGTTGTTTTTGCCATGTTGGCTTTGATAACAAAAGCTCAAAGTGTAGAAGCATCTACATTGTTTTCGGCAACGAGGGTTCCGCGGCACTCTAAAGACTAAGGTCTTTAAAGACTAAAGTGTTTAAAGACTAAAGTCTTTAGAGTGCTTTAAAGTGACGCGGAACCCTCGTTGTTTTTGCCTCATTGGCTTTGATAACAAAAGCTCAAAGTGTAGAAGCATCTACATTGTTTTCGGCAACGAGGGTTCCGCGGCACTCTAAAGACTAAAGTGCCGCGGAACCCTCGTTGTTTTTGCCATATTGGCTTTGATAACAAAAGCTCAAAGTGTAGAAGCCTCTACATTGTTTTCGGCAACGAGGGTTCCGTGGCACGCTATAGACTAAAATCTTTAGAGTGCCGCGGAACCCTCGTTGTTTTTGCCTTATTGGCTTTGATAACAAAAGCTCAAAGTGTAGAAGCATCTATATGTTTTAGGCAACGAGGGTTCTGCGGCACTCTAAAGACTAAAGTGCCGCGGAACCCTCGTTGTTTTTGCCATATTGGCTTTGATAACAAAAGCTCAAAGTGTAGAAGCATCTCCATTGTTTTCGGCAATGAGGGTTCTGCGGCACTCTAAAGACTAAAGTGCCGCGGAACCCTCGATGTTTTTGCCATATTGGCTTTGATAACAAAAGCTCAAAGTGTAGAAGCGTCTATATTGTGCTCGGCAACGAGGGTTCCGCGGCACTCTAAACACTAAAGTGTCGCGGAACCCTCGTTGTTTTTGCCATATTTGCTTTGATAACAAAAAACTCAAAGTGTACAAGCATCTACATTGTTTTCGGCAACGAGGGTTCCGCGGCACTCTAAAGACTAAAGTCTTTAGAGTGCCATGGAACCCTCGTTGTTTTTGCCATATTGGCTTTGATAATAAAAGCTCAAAGTGTAGAAGCATCTACATTGTTCTCGGCAACGAGGGTTCCGCGGCACTCTAAAGACTAAAGTCTTAAGAGTGACGCGGAACCCTCGTTGTTTTTGCCATATTGGCTTTGATAACAAAAGCTCAAAGTGTAGAAGCATCTACATTGTTTTCGGAAACGAGGTTTCCGCGGCACTCTAAAGACTAAAGTCTTTAGAGTGCCGCGGAACCCTCGTTGTTTTAGCAATATTGGCTTTGATAACAAAAGCTCAAAGTGTAGAAGCATCTACATTGTTCTCGGCAAAGAGGGTTCAGCGGCACTCTAAAGACAAAAGTGCCGCGGAACCCTCGTTGTTTTTGCCATATTGGCTTTGTTAACAAAAGCTCAAAGTGTAGAAGTATCTACATTTTTTTCGGCATCGAGGGTTCCGCGGCACTCTAAAGACTAAAGTGCCGCTGAACCCTCGTTGTTTTTGCCATATTGGCTTTGATAACAAAAGCTCAAAGTGTAGAAGCATCTCCATTGTTTTCGGCAAAGAGAGTTCCGCGGCACACTAAAGGCTAAAGTCTTTAGAGGCCGAACCCTCATTGTTTTTGCCATATTGGCTTTGATAACAAAAGCTCAAAGTGTAGAAGCATCTACATTGTTTTCGGCAACGAGGGTTCCGCGGCACTCTAAACACTAAAGTGCCGCGGAACCCTCGTTGTTTTTGACATATTGGCTTTGATAACAAAAGCTCAAAGTGTAGAAGCATCTACATTGTTTTCGGCAACGAGGGTTCCGCGGCACTCCAAATACTAAAGTGCCGCGGAACCCTCGTTGTTTTCGCCATATTGGCTTTGATAACAAAAGCTCAAAGTGTAAAAGCATCTACATTGTTTTCGGCAACGGGGGTTCCGCGGCACTCTAAAGACTAAAGTGCCACGGAACCCTCATTGTTTTTGCCAGATTGGCGTTGATAACAAAAGCTCAAAGTGTATCAGCATCTACATGGTTTTAGGCAACAAGGATTCCGCGGCACTCTAAAGAATAAAGTCCGCGGAACCCTCGTTGTTTTTGCCATATTGGCTTTGATAAAAAAGCTCAAAGTGTAGAAATATCTCCATTGTTTTCGGCAACGAGGGTTCTGCGGCACTCTAAAGACTAAAGTGCCGCGGAACCCTCGTTTTTTGCCATATTGGCTTTGATAACAAAAGCTCAAAGTGTAGAAGCCTCTACATTGTTTTCGGAAACGAGGGTTCCCATATTGGCCTCTATAGACTAAAGTCTTTAGAGTGCCGCGGAACCCTCGTTGTTTTTGCCATATTGGCTTTGATAACAAAAGCTCAAAGTGTAGAAGCATCTACATTGTTTTAGGCAACGAGGGTTCTGCGGCACTCTAAAGACTAAAGTGCCGCGGAACCCTCGTTGTTTTTGCCATATTGGCTTTGATAAGAAAAGCTCAAAGTGTAGAAGCATCTACATTGTTTTCTGCAATGAGGGTTCTGGGGCACTCTAAAGACTAAAGTGCCGCGGAACCCTCGTTGTTTTTGCCATATTGGCTTTGATAACAAAAGCTCAAAGTGTAGAAGCATCTACATTGTTCTCGGCAACGAGGGTTCCGCGGCACTCTAAAGACTAAAGTGTCGCGGAACCCTCGTTGTTTTTGCCATATTGGCTTTGATAACAAAAGCTCAAAGTGTAGAAGCATCTACATTGTTTTCGGCAACGAGGGTTCCGCGCCACTCTAAAGACTAAAGTCTTTAGAGTGCCATGGAACCCTCGTTGTTTTTGCCATATTGGCTTTGATAACAAAAGCTCAAAGTGTAGAAGCATCTACATTGTTTTCGGCAACGAGGGTTCCGCGGCACTATAAATACTAAAGTCTTTAGAGTGACACGGAACCCTCGTTGTTTTTGCCCTATTGGCTTTGATAACAAAAGCTCAAAGTGTAGAAGCATCTACATTTTTTGCGGCATCGAGGGTTCCGCGGCACTCTAAAGACTAAAGTCTTTAGAGTGCCGCGGAACCCTCGTTGTTTTTGCAATATTGGCTTTGATAACAAAAGCTCAAAGTGTAGAAGCATCTACATTGTTTTCGGCAAAGAGGGTTCAGCGGCACTCTAAAGACAAAAGGGCCGCGGAACCCTCGTTGTTTTTGCCATATTGGCTTTGATAACAAAAGCTCAAAGTGTAGAAACATCTCCATTGTTTTCGGCAACGAGAGTTCCGCCGCACTCTAAAGACTAAAGTGCTGCGGAACCCTCGTTGTTATTGCCACATTGGCTTTGATAACAAAAGCTCAAAGTGTAGAAGCATCTACATTGTTTTCGGCAACGAGGGTTCCGCGGCACTCTAAAGACTAAAGTCTTTAGAGTGCCACGGAACCCTCGTTGTTTTTGCCCGATTGGATTTGATAATAAAGCGCAAAGTGTAGAAGCATCTACATTGTTTTCGGCAACGAGGGTTCCGCGGCACTCTAAAGACTAAAGTGCCGCGGAACCCTCGTTGTTTTTGCCATATTGGCTTTGATAACAAAATCTCAAAGTGTAGAAGCATCTACATTGTTTTCGGCAACGAGGGTTCCGCGGCTCTCTAATGACTAAAATGCATGCGGAACCCTCGTTGTTTTTGCCATATTGGCTTTGATAACAAAAGCTCAAAGTGTAGAAGCATCTACATTGTTTTCGGCAACGAGGGTTCCGCGGCACTCTAAAGACTAAAGTCTTTAGAGTGCCGCGGAACCCTCGTTGTTTTTGCCATATTGGCTTTGATAACAAAAGCTCAAAGTGTAGAAGCATCTACATTGTTTTCGGCAACGAGGGTTCCACGGCACTCTAAAGGCTAAAGTCTTTAGTGTGCCACGGAACCCTCGTTTTTTTTGCCATATTGGCTTTGATAACAAAAGCTCAAAGTGTAGAAGCATCTACATTGTTGTCGGCAACGTGGGTTCCGCGGCACTCTAAAGACTTTAAGTGCCGCGGAACTCCTCGTTGTTTTGCCATATTGGCTTTGATAACAAAAGCTCAAAGTGTAGAAGCATCTATATTGTTTTCGGCAACGAGTTCGGCACTCTAAAGACTAAAGTCTTTAGAGTGCCGCGGAACCCTCGTTGTTTTTGCCATATTGGCTTTGATAACAAAGCTCAAAGTGTAGAAGCATGTACATTGTTTTCGGCAACGAGGGTTCCGCGGCACTCTAAAGACTAAAGTCTTTAGCCACGGAACCCTCGTTGTTTTTGCCATATTGGCTTTCATAACAAAAGCTCAAAGTGTAGAAGCATCTACATTGTTTTCCGCAACGAGGGTTCCGCGGCAGGCTAAAGTCTTTAGAGTGCCACGGAACCCTCGTTGTTTTTGCCATATTGGCTTTGATAACAAAAGCTCAAAGTGTAGAAGCATCTACATTGTTCTCAGCAGCAGCGAGGGTTCCGCGGCACTCTAAAGACTAAAGTGCCGCGGAACCCTCGTTGTTTTTGCCATATTAGCTTTGATAACAAAAGCTCAAGGTGTAGAAGCATATACATTGTTCTCGGCAACGAGAGTTCCGCGGCACTTAAAGACTAAAGTCTTTAGATTGCCGCAGAACCGTCGTTGTTTTTGCCATATTGGCTTTGATAACAAAAGCTCAAAGTGTAGAAACATCAACATTGTTTTCGGCAACGAGGGTTCCGCGGCACTCTAAAGACTAAAGTCTTTAGCCGCGGAACCCTCGTTGTTTTTGCCATATTGGCTTTGATAACAAAAGCTCAAAGTGTAAAAGCATCTACATTGTTTTCGGCAACGAGGGTTCCGCGGCACTCTAAAGACTAAAGTGCCGCGGAATCCTCGTTGTTTTTGCCAGATTGGCTTTGATAACAAAAGCTCAAAGTGTAGAAGCATCTACATTGTTTTCGGCAACGAGGGTTCCGCGGCACTCTAAAGGCTAAAGTCTTTAAAGTGACGCGGAACCCTCGTTTTTTTGCCATATTGGCTTTGATAACAAAAGCTCAAAGTGTAGAAGCATCTACATTGTTTTCGGCTTTAGGCACTCTAAAGACTAAAGTGCCGCGGAACCTCGTTGTTTTTGCCATATTGGCTTTGATAACAAAAGCTCAAAGTGTAGAAGCATCTACATTGTTTTCGGCAACGAGGTTCCGCGGCACTCTAAAGACTAAAGTCTTTAGAGTGCCGCGGAACACCCTCGTTGTTTTTGTCATAGTGGCTTTGATAAAAAAAGCTAACAGTGTAGTAGCATCTACATTGTTTTCGGCAACGGGGGTTCCGCGGCACTCTAAAGACTAAAGTGCCACGGAACCCTCATTGTTTTTGCCAGATTGGCTTTGATAACAAAAGCTCAAAGTGTAGAAGCATCTCCATTGTTTTCCGCAACGAGGGTTCCGCGGCACTCTAAAGACTAAAGTGCCGCGGAACCCTCGTTGTTTTTGCCATATTGGCTTAGAGAACAAAAGCTCAAAGTGTAAAAGCATCTACATTGTTCTCGGCAACGAGGGTTCCGCGGCACTTAAAGACTAAAGTGTCGCGCCGAACCCTCGTTGTTTTGCCATATTGGCTTTGATAACAAAAGCTCAAAGTGTAGAAGCATCTACATTGTTTTCGGCAAACGAGGGTTCCGCGGCACTCTAAAGACTAAGGTCTTTAGAGTGCCGCTGAACCCCGTTGTTTTTGCCATATTGGCTTTGATAACAAAAGCTAAAAGTTTAGAAGCATCTACATTGTTTTCGGCAACGAGGTTCCATGGCACTCTAAAGACTAAAGTCTTTAGAGTGCCACCGAACCCTCGTTGTTTTTGCCATATTGGCTTTGATAACAAAGCTCAAAGTGTAGAAGCATCTACATTGTTCTCGGCAACGTGGGTTCCGCGACACTCTATAGACTAAAGTCTTTAGAGTGCCACGGAACCCGGGTTGTTTTTGCCATATTGTCTTTGATAACAAAAGCTCAAAGTGTAGAAGCATCTACATTGTTTTCGGCAACGAGGGTTCCGCGGCACTCTAAAGACTAAAGTGCCGCGGAACCCTCGTTGTTTTTGCCATATTGGCTTTGATAACAAAAGCTCAAAGTGTAGAAGCATCTACATTGTTTCGGCAACGAGGGTTCCGCGGCACTCTAAAGACTAAAGTCTTTAGAGTGCCGCGGAACCCTCGTTGTTTTTGCCATATTGGCTTTGATAACAAAAGCTCAAAGTGTAGAAGCATCTACATTGTTTTCGGCAACGAGGGTTCCGCGGCATTCTAAAGAGTAAAGTGCCGCAGAACCCTCGTTGTTTTTGCCATATTGGCTTTGATAACAAAAGCTCAAAGTGTAGAAGCATCTACATTGTTTTGGGCAACGAGTTATCTAAAGACTAAAGTCTTTAGAGTGCCGCGGAACTCTCGTTGTTTTTGCCATATTGGCTTGATAACAAAAGCTCAAAGTGTAGAAGTATCTACATTGTTTTCGGCAACGAGGGTTCCGCGGCACTCTAAAGGCTAAATTCTTTAGAGTGCCACGGAACCCTCGTTGTTTTTGCCATATTGGCTTTGATAACAAAAGCTCAAAGTGTAGAAGCATCTACATTGTTTTCGGCAATGAGGGTTCTGCCGCACTCTAAAGACTAAAGTCTTTAGAGTGCCGCGGAACCCTCGTTGTTTTTGCCATATTGGCTTTGATAACAAAAGCTCAAAGTGTAGAAGCATCTACATTGTTTTCGGCAACGAGGGTTCCGCGGCACTCTAAAGACTAAAGTCTTAAGAGTGCCGCGGAACCCTCGTTTTTTTGCCCTATTGGCTTTGATAACAAAGCTCAAAGTGTAGAAGCATCTCCATTGTTTTCGGTTCCGCGGCACTCTAAAGACTAAAGTCTTTAGCCGCGGAACCTCGTTGTTTTTGCCATATTGGCTTTGATAACAAAAGCTCAAAGTGTAGAAGCATCTACATTGTTCTCGGCAACCGCGGCACTCTAAAGACTAAAGTCTTTAGAGTGCCGCGGAACCCTCGATGTTTTGCCATATTGGCTTTGATAACAAAAGCTCAAAGTGTAGAAGCATCTACTTTGTTTTCGGCAACGAGTGTTCCGCGGCACTCTAAAGACTAAAGTCTTTAGAGTGCCTCGGAACCCTCGTTGTTTTTTCCATATTGGCTTTGATAACAAAATCTCAAAGTGTAGAAGCATATCCATTGTTTTAGGCAACGAGGGTTCCGCGGCACTCTAAAGACTAAAGTGAGTGCGCGGAACCCTCGTTGTTTTTGCCATATTGGCTTTGATTACAAAAGCTCAAAGTGTAGAAGCATCTACATTGCCTCGATGTTTTTGCCATATTGGCTTTGATAACAAAAGCTCAAAGTGTAGAAGCATCTACATTGTTCTCGGCAACGTGGGTTCCGCGGCACTCTAAAGACTAAAGTGTCGCGGAACCCACGTTATTTTTGCCATATTGGCTTTGATAACAAAAGCTCAAAGTGTAGAAGCATCTATATTGTTTTCGGCAATGAGGGTTCCGCGGCACTCTATAGACTAATGTCTTTAGAGTGCCACGGAACCCTCGTTGTTTTTGCAATATTGGCTTGATAACAAAAGCTCAAAGTGTAGAAGCATCTACATTGTTTTCCGCAACGAGGGTTCCGCGGCACTCTAAAGACTAAAGTTCCACGGAACCCTCGTTGTTTTTGCCATATTGGCTTTGATAACAAAAGCTCAAGGTGTAGAAGCATCTACATTGTTCTCGGCATCGAGGGTTCCGCGGCACTCTAAAGACTAAAGTGCCGCGGAACCCTCGTTGTTTTTGCCATATTGGCTTTGATAACAAAAGCTCAAAGTGTAGAAGCATCTACATTGTTTTCGGCAACGAGGGTTCTGCGGCACTCTAAAGACTAAAGTGCCGCGGAACCCTCGATGTTTTTGCCATATTGGCTTTGATAACAAAAGCTCAAAGTGTAGATGCATCTACATTGTTCTCGGCAACGAGGGTTCCGCGGCACTCTAAACACTAAAGTGTCGCGGAACCCTCGTTGTTTTTGCCATATTGGCTTTGATAACAAAAGCTCAAAGTGTAGAAGCATCTTTATTGTTTTCGGCAATGAGGGTTCCGCGGCCCACTAAAGACTAAAGTCTTTAGAGTGCCGCGGAACCCTCGTTGTTTTTGCCATATTGGCTTTGATAACAAAAGCTCAAAGTGTAGAAGCATCTACATTGTTTTCGGCAACGAGGGTTCCGCGGCACTCTAAAGACTAAGGTCTTTAGAGTGCCGCGGAACCCTCGTTGTTTTTGCCATATTGGCTTTGATAACAAAAGCTCAAAGTGTAGAAGCATCTACATTGTTTTCGGCAACGAGGTTCCGCGGCACTCTAAAGACTAAAGTCTTTAGAGTGCGGAACCCTCGTTGTTTTTGCCATATTGGCTTTGATAACAAAAGCTCAAAGTGTAGAAGCATCTACATTGTTTTCGGCAACGAGGGTTCCGCGGCACTCTAAAGACTAAAGTGCTGCGGAACCCTCGTTGTTTTTGCCATATTGGCTTTGATAACAAAAGCTCAAAGTGTAGAAGCATCTACATTGTTTTCGGCAGCGAGGGTTCCGCGGCTCTCTAAAGACTAAAGTCTTCAGAGTGACGCGGAACCCTCGTTGTTTTTGCCATATTGGCTTTGATAACAAAAGCTCAAAGTTTAGAAGCATCTACATTGTTCTCGGCAACGAGGGTTCCGCGGCACTCTAAAGACTAAAGTCTTTAGAGTGCCGCGGAACCCTCGTTGTTTTTGCCATATTGGCTTTGATAGTAAAAGCTCAAAGTGTAGAAGCATCTACATTGTTCTCGGCAACGAGGGTCCGCGGCACTCTAAAGACTAAAGTCTTTAGCCGCGGAACCCTCGTTGTTTTTGCCATATTGGCTTTGATAACAAAAGCTCAAAGTGTAGAAGCATCTACATTGTTTTCGGCAACGAGGGTTCCGCGGCACTCTAAAGACTAAAGTGCCGCGGAACCCTCGTTGTTTTTGCCATATTGGCTTTGATAACAAAAGCTCAAAGTGTAGAAGCATCTACATTGTTTTCGGCAACGAGGACTAAAGTTCCGCGGCACTCTAAAGACTAAAGTCTTTAGAGTGCCGCGGAACCCTCGTTGTTTTTGCCATATTGGCTTTGATAACAAAACTCAAAGTGTAGAAGCATCTACATTGTTTTCGGCAACGAGGGTTCCGCGGCACTCTAAAGACTAAAGTGCCGCGGAACCCTCGTTGTTTTTGCCATATTGGCTTTGATAACAAAAGCTCAAAGTGTAGAAGCATCTACATTGTTTTCGGCAACGAGGGTTCCGCGGCACTCTAAAGACTAAAGTGCTGCGGAACCCTCGTTGTTTTTGCCATATTGGCTTTGATAACAAAAGCTCAAAGTGTAGAAGCATCTACATTGTTTTCGGCAACGAGGGTTCCGCGGCACTCTAAAGACAAAAGTTCCGCGGAACCCTCGTTGTTTTTGCCAATTTGGCTTTGATAACAAAAGCTCAAAGTGTAGAAGCATCTACATTGTTTTCGGCAACGAGGGTTCCGCGGCACTCTAAATACTAAGGTCTTTAGAGTGCCGCGGAACCCTCGTTGTTTTTGCCATATTGGCTTTGATAACAAAAGCTCAAAGTGTAGAAGCATCTACTTTGTTTTCGGCAACGAGGGTTCCGCGGCACTCTAAAGACTAAAGTCTTTAGAGTGCCGCAGAACCCTCGTTGTTTTTGCCATATTGGCTTTGATAACAAAAGCTCAAAGTGTAGAAGCATCTACATTGTTTTCGGCAACGAGGGTTCCGCGGCACTCTAAAGACTAAAGTCTTTAGAGTGCCGCGGAACCCTCGTTGTTTTTGCCATATTGGCTTTGATAACAAAAGCTCAAAGTGTAGAAGCATCTACATTGTTTTCGGCAACGAGGGTTCCGCGGCACTCTAAAGACTAAAGTGCCGCGGAACCCTCGTTGTTTTTGCCATATTGGCTTTGATAACAAAAGCTCAAAGTGTAGAAGCATCTACATTGTTTTCGGCAACGAGGGTTCCGCGGCACTCTAAAGACTAAAGTCTTTAGAGTGCCGCGGAACCCTCGTTGTTTTTGCCATATTGGCTTTGATAACAAAAGCTCAAAGTGTAGAAGCATCTACATTGTTTTCGGCAACGAGGGTTCTGCGACTAAAAAGCAATTAAAGACTAAAGTGCCGCGGAACCCTCGTTGTTTTTGCCATATTGGCTTTGATAACAAAAGCTCAAAGTGTAGAAGCATCTACATTGTTTTCGGCAACGAGGGTTCCGCGGCACTCTAAAGACTAAAGTCTTTAGAGTGCCGCGGAACCCTCGTTGTTTTTGCCATATTGGCTTTGATAACAAAAGCTCAAAGTGTAGAAGCATCTACATTGTTCTCGGCAACGAGGTTCCGCGGCACTCTAAAGACTAAAGTCTTTAGAGTGCCGCGGAACCCTCGTTGTTTTTGCCATATTGGCTTTGATAACAAAAGCTCAAAGTGTAGAAGCATCTACATTGTTTTCGGCAACGAGGGTTCCGCGGCACTCTAAAGACTAAAGTGCCGCGGAACCCTCGTTGTTTTTGCCATATTGGCTTTGATAACAAAAGCTCAAAGTGTAGAAGCATCTACATTGTTTTCGGCAACGAGGTTCCGCGGCACTCTAAAGACTAAAGTCTTTAGAGTGCCGCGGAACCCTCGTTGTTTTTGCCATATTGGCTTTGATAACAAAAGCTCAAAGTGTAGAAGCATCTACATTGTTTTCGGCAATGAGGGTTCCGCGGCACTCTAAAGACTAAAGTGCGCGGAACCCTCGTTGTTTTTGCCATATTGGCTTTGATAACAAAAGCTCAAAGTGTAGAAGCATCTACATTGTTCTCGGCAACGAGGGTTCCGCGGCACTCTAAAGACTAAAGTCTTTAGAGTGCCGCGGAACCCTCGTTGTTTTTGCCATATTGGCTTTGATAACAAAAGCTCAAAGTGTAGAAGCATCTACATTGTTTTCGGCAACGAGGGTTCCGCGGCACTCTAAAGACTAAAGTGCCGCGGAACCCTCGTTGTTTTTGCCATATTGGCTTTGATAACAAAAGCTCAAAGTGTAGAAGCATCTACATTGTTCTCGGCAACGAGGCTTCCGCGGCACTCTAAAGACTAAAGTGTCGCGGAACCCACGTTTTTTTGCCATATTGGCTTTGATAACAAAAGCTCAAAGTGTAGAAGCATCTACATTGTCGGAACCCTCGATGTTTTTGCCATATTGGCTTTTTTTTAACAAAAGCTCAAAGTGTAGATGCATCTACATTGTTCTCGGCAACGTGGGTTCCGCGGCACTCTAAACACTAAAGTGTCGCGGAACCCTCGTTGTTTTTGCCATATTGGCTTTGATAACAAAAGCTCAAAGTGTAGAAGCATCTTCATTGTTTTAGGCAACGAGGGTTCCGCGGCACTCTAAAGACTAAGGTCTTTAGAGTGCCGCGGAACCCTCGTTGTTTTTGCCATATTGGCTTTGATAACAAAAGCTCAAAGTTTAGAAGCATCTCCATTGTTTTCGGCAACGAGGGTTCCGCGGCACTCTAAAGACTAAGGTCTTTAGAGTGCCGCGGAACCCTCGTTGTTTTTGCCATATTGGCTTTGATAACAAAAGCTCAAAGTGTAGAAGCATCTACATTGTTTTCGGCAACGAGGTTCCGCGGCACTCTAAAGACTAAAGTGAGTGCCGCGGAACCCTCGTTGTTTTTGCCATATTGGCTTTGATAACAAAAGCTCAAAGTGTAGAAGCATCTCCATTGTTTTCGGCAACGAGAGTTCCGCGGCACTCTAAAGACTAAAGTCTTTAGAGTGCCGCCGAACCCTCGTTGTTTTTGCCATATTGGCTTTGATAAGAAAAGCTCAAAGTGTAGAAGCATCTACATTGTTTTCGGCAATGAGGGTTCCGCGGCACTCTAAAGACTAAAGTGCTGCGGAACCCTCGTTGTTTTTGCCATATTGGCTTTGATAACAAAAGCTCAAAGTGTAGAAGCATCTACATTGTTTTCGGCAACGAGGGTTCCGCGGCACTCTAAAGACTAAAGTCTTTAGAGTGCTGCGGAACCCTCGTTGTTTTTGCCATATTGGCTTTGATAGTAAAAGCTCAAAGTGTAGAAGCATCTACATTGTTCTCGGCAACGAGGGTTCTGCAGCACTCTAAAGACTAAAGTGTTTAGAGTGCGGCGGAACCCTCGTTGTTTTTGCCATATTGGCTTTGATTACAAAAGCTCAAAGTGTAGAAGCATCTACATTGTTTTCGGCAACGAGGGTTCCGCGGCACTCTAAAGACTAAAGTGCCGCGGAACCCTCGTTGTTTTTGCCATATTGGCTTTGATAACAAAAGCTCAAAGTGTAGAAGCATCTACATTGTTTTCGGCAACGAGGGTTCCGCGGCACTCTAAAGACTAAAGTGCCGCGGAACCCTCGTTGTTTTTGCCATATTGGCTTTGATAACAAAAGCTCAAAGTGTAGAAGCATCTACATTGTTTTCGGCAACGAGGGTTCCGCGGCACTCTAAAGACTAAAGTCTTTAGAGTGCGCGGAACCCTCGTTGTTTTTGCCATATTGGCTTTGATAACAAAAGCTCAAAGTGTAGAAGCATCTACATTGTTTTTCCGCGGCACTCGGCAACTACATTGTTTTCGGCAAGGGTTCCGTAGAAGCATCTACATTGTTTTGGGCAACGAGGTTCCACTCTAAAGACTAAAGTCTTTAGAGTGCCGCGAACCCTCGTTGTTTTTGCCATATTGGCTTTGATAACAAAAGCTCAAAGTGTAGAAGCATCTACATTGTTTTCGGCAACGAGGGTTCCGCGGCACTCTAAAGACTAAAGTCTTTAGAGTGCCACGGAACCCTCGTTGTTTTTGCCATATTGGCTTTGATAACAAAAGCTCAAAGTGTAGAAGCATCTACATTGTTTTCGGCAACGAGGGTTCCGCGGCACTCTAAAGACTAAAGTCTTTAGAGTGCCGCGGAACCCTCGTTGTTTTTGCCATATTGGCTTTGATAACAAAAGCTCAAAGTGTAGAAGCATCTACATTGTTCTCGGCAACGAGGGTTCCGCGGCACTCTAAAGACTAAAGTGCCGCGGAACCCTCGTTGTTTTTGCCATATTGGCTTTGATAACAAAAGCTCAAAGTGTAGAAGCATCTACATTGTTCTCGGCAACGTGGGTTCCGCGGCACTCTAAAGACTAAAGTGTCGCGGAACCCACGTTGTTTTTGCCATATTGGCTTTGATAACAAAAGCTCAAAGTGTAGAAGCATCTACATTGTTTTCGGCAACGAGGGTCTAAAGACTAATGTCTTTAGAGTGCCACGGAACCCTCGTTGTTTTTGCATAACAAAAGCTCAAAGTGTAGAAGCTCTAATTGTTTTCGGCAACGAGGGTTCCGCGGCACTCTAAAGACTAAAGTGCCACGGAACCCTCG
The DNA here is from genome assembly GCF_026122565.2 of Emydura macquarii macquarii. Classification (NCBI taxonomy): domain Eukaryota; kingdom Metazoa; phylum Chordata; order Testudines; family Chelidae; genus Emydura; species Emydura macquarii. Next base: position 2,074 of record NW_027133182.1, on the reverse strand, counting down.
TTGTTTTTGACATATTGGCTTTTATAACAAAAGCTCAAAGTGTAGAAGCATCTACATTGTTCTCGGCATCGAGGGTTCCGCGGCACTCTAAAGACTAAAGTGCCGCGGAACCCTTGTTGTTTTTGCCATATTGGCTTTGATAACAAAAGCTCAAAGTGTAGAAGTATCTACATTTTTTTCGGCAACGAGGGTTCTGCGGCACTCTAAAGACTAAAGTGCCGCGGAACCCTCGATGTTTTTGCCATATTGGCTTTGATAACAAAAGCTCAAAGTGTAGATGCATCTACTTTGTTCTCGGCAACGTGGGTTCCGCGGCACTCTAAACACTAAAGTGTCGCGGAACCCTCGTTGTTTTTGCCATATTGGCTTTGATAACAAAAGCTCAAAGTGTAGAAGCATCTTCATTGTTTTAGGCAATGAGGGTTCCGCGGCACTCTAAAGACTAAAGTCTTTACAGTGCCGCGGAACCCTCGTTGTTTTTGCCGTATTGGCTTTGATAACAAAAGTTCAAAGTGTAGAAGCATCTTCATTGTTTTAGGCAACGAGGGTTCCGCGGCACTCTAAAGACTAAGGTGTAGAAGCATCTACATTGTTTTCGGCAACGAGGGTTCCGCGGCACTCTAAAGACTAAAGTCTTTAAGTGCCGCGGAACCCTCGTTGTTTTTGCCATATTGGCTTTGATAACAAAAGCTCAAAGTGTAGAAGCATCTACATTGTTTTCGGCAACGAGGGTTCCGCGGCACTCTAAAGACTAAAGTCTTTAGAGTGCCGCGGAACCCTCGTTGTTTTTGCCATATTGGCTTTGATAACAAAAGCTCAAAGTGTAGAAGCATCTACATTGTTTTCAGGCAACGAGGGTTCCGCGGCACTCTAAAGACTAAAGTGCCGCGGAACCCTCGTTGTTTTTGCCATATTGGCTTTGATAACAAAAGCTCAAAGTGTAGAAGCATCTACATTGTTTTCGGCAACGAGGGTTCCGCGGCACTCTAAAGACTAAAGTCTTTAGAGTGCCGCGGAACCCTCGTTGTTTTTGCCATATTGGCTTTGATAGCAAAAGCTCAAAGTGTAGAAGCATCTACATTGTTCTCGGCAACGAGGGTTCCGCGGCACTCTAAAGACTAAAGTCTTTAGAGTGCCGCGGAACCCTCGTTGTTTTTGCCATATTGGCTTTGATAACAAAAGCTCAAAGTGTAGAAGCATCTACATTGTTTTCGGTAACGAGGGTTCCGCGGCACTCTAAAGACTAAAGTGCCGCGGAACCCTCGTTGTTTTTGCCATATTGGCTTTGATAACAAAAGCTCAAAGTGTAGAAGCATCTACATTGTTTTCGGCAACGAGGGTTCCGCGGCACTCTAAAGACTAAAGTCTTTAGAGTGCCGCGGAACCCTCGTTGTTTTTGCCATATTGGCTTTGATAACAAAAGCTCAAAGTGTAGAAGCATCTACATTGTTTTCGGCAACGAGGGTTCCGCGGCACTCTAAAGACTAAAGTGCCGCGGAACCCTCGTTGTTTTTGCCATATTGGCTTTGATAACAAAAGCTCAAAGTGTAGAAGCATCTACATTGTTTTCGGCAACGAGGGTTCCGCGGCACTCTAAAGACTAAAGTCTTTAGAGTGCCGCGGAACCCTCGTTGTTTTTGCCATATTGGCTTTGATAACAAAAGCTCAAAGTGTAGAAGCATCTACATTGTTTTCGGCAACGAGGGTTCCGCGGCACTCTAAAGACTAAAGTCTTTGAGTGCCGCGGAACCCTCGTTGTTTTTGCCATATTGGCTTTGATAACAAAAGCTCAAAGTGTAGAAGCATCTCCATTGTTTTCGGCAACGAGGGTTCCGCGGCACTCTAAAGACTAAAGTCTTTAAGTGCCGCGGAACCCTCGTTGTTTTTGCCATATTGGCTTTGATAACAAAAGCTCAAAGTGTAGAAGCATCTACATTGTTTTCGGCAACGAGGGTTCCGCGGCACTCTAAAGACTAATCTAGAGTGCCACGGAACCCTCGTTGTTTTTGCCATATTGGCTTTGATAACAAAAGCTCAAAGTGTAGAAGCATCTACATTGTTTTCGGCAACGAGG